>NC_056452.1:32319335-32496835 GCF_018296145.1 Oncorhynchus tshawytscha | reverse complement strand
TTTGTTGTCCTTATGCCATTTTGACACAACTTTGGAAGAATCCTTGGGGTCATTGTCCATTTGGAAGACCCATTTGCAACCAAGCTTTAACTTCCTGACTGATGTCTTGAGATGTTGCTTCGAAATATCCACACAATTTTCCTACCTTATGATGCCATCTATTTTGTGAAGTGCACCAGTCCCTCCTGCAGCAAAGCACCTCCACAACATGATGCTGCCACCCCCGTGCTTCACGGTTGGGATGGTGTTCTTCGGCTTGCAAGCCTCCCCCTTTTCCCTCCAAACATAACGATGGTCATTATGGCCAAACAGTTCTATTTTTGTTACATCAGACCAGAGGACATTTCTCCAAAATGTACGATCTCTGTCCCCATGTGCAGTTGCAAACTGTAGTCTGGCTTTTTTATGGCGGTTTTGGAGCAGTGGCTTCTTCCTTGGTGAGCAGCCTTTCAGGTTATGTCGATATAGGACTCGTTTTACTGTGGATATAGATACTTTTGTACCTGTTTCCTCCAGCATCTTCACAAGGTCTTTTGCTGTTGTTCTGGGATTGAATTTGCACTTTTCACACCAAAGTACGTTCATCTCTAGGAGACAGAACGCGTCTCCTTCCTGAGCGGTATGACGGCTGCGTGGTCCTATGGTGTTTATACTTGTGTACTATTGTTTGTACAGATGAACATGGTACCTTCAGGCATTTGGAAATTGCTCCCAAGGATGAACCAGACTTGTGGAGGTCTACAATTTTTTTTCTGAGGTCTTAGCTGATTTATTTTGATTTTTCCCATGATGTCAAGTAAAGAGGCACTGAGTTTGAAGGTCGGCCTTGAAATACATCTACAGGTACTGCTCCAATTGACTCAAATTATGTCAATTAGCCTATCAGAAGCTACGACATCATTTTCTGGAATTGTCCAAGCTGTTTAAAGGCACAGTCAACTTACTCTGACCCACTGGAATTGTTATACAGTGAATTATAAGTGAAATAATTTGTAAACAATTGTTGGATAAACTACTTGTGTCATGCACAAAGATGTCTTAACCGACTTGTCAAAACTATAGTTTGTTAACCATAAATTTGTGGAGTGGTTGAAAAACGAGTTTTAATGACTCCAACCTAAGTGTATGTAAACCTCCTACTTCAATTGTATATAGTACCCCACTACTGTTCAGAGACCATATAAGCAGGGGGGTGTAACAGACAGCATCTTGTTATGAAATTACACTATGCAGTCCCTGATCAACAGTAGTGCACTATATAGGGATTAGGGTGTCAAAGTAGTGCACTATATAGGGATTAGGGTGTCAAAGTAGTGCACTATATAGGGATTAGGGCACCATTTGGAACTCGTATAAAAAATAAAAATAAAAACTTTATTTAACTAGGCAAGTCAGTTAAGAACAAATTCTTATTTTCAATGACGGCCTAGGAACAGTGGGTTAACTGCCTGTTCAGGGGCAGAACGACAGATTTGTACCTTGTCAGCTCGGGGATTTGAACTTGCAACCTTCCGGTTACTAGCCCAACACTCTAACCACTAGGCTACCCTGCCGCCCCATGCTGCACTTCACTGGCATAGTGAGGGAACACAGCTACTAGCACTATAGCACTATAACACTATTACACTACAACACTGCAACACTACAGCACTACTACACTACAACACTATAACACTACTACACTACTACACTATAACACTATTACACTACAGCACTACTACACTACAACACTACTACACTACTACACTATAACACTATTACACTACAACACTACTACACTACAACACTACTACACTACAACACTATTACACTACTACACTACTACACTACAACACTACTACACTACTACACTATAACACTATTACACTACAGCACTACTACACTACAACACTACAACACTACTACACTACTACACTATAACACTATTACACTACAGCACTACTACACTACAGCACTACTACACTACTACACTATAACACTATTACACTACAGCACTACTACACTACAACACTATAACACTACTACACTACTACACTATAACACTATTACACTACAGCACTACTACACTACAACACTACTACACTACTACACTATAACACTATTACACTACAGCACTACTACACTACAACACTACTACACTACTACACTATAACACTATTACACTACAACACTGCAACACTACAGCACTACTACACTACAACACTACAACACTACTACACTATAACACTATTACACTACAGCACTACTACACTACAACACTACTACACTACTACACTATAACACTATTACGCTACAACACTACTACACTACAACACTACAACACTACTACACTACTACACTATAACACTATTACACTACAACACTGCAACACTACAGCACTACTACACTACAACACTACAACACTACTACACTACTACACTATAACACTATTACGCTACAACACTACTACACTACAACACTACAGCACTACTACACTACAACACTACTAC
This sequence comes from Oncorhynchus tshawytscha, assembly GCF_018296145.1. Classification (NCBI taxonomy): domain Eukaryota; kingdom Metazoa; phylum Chordata; class Actinopteri; order Salmoniformes; family Salmonidae; genus Oncorhynchus; species Oncorhynchus tshawytscha. The sequence goes on along the minus strand of NC_056452.1, from coordinate 32,494,346 downwards.
ACTACTACACTATAACACTATTACGCTACAACACTACTACACTACAACACTACAACACTACTACACTACTACACTATAACACTATTACACTACAACACTACTACACTACAACACTACAGCACTACTACACTACAACACTACTACACTACTACACTATAACACTATTACGCTACAACACTACTACACTACTACACTACTACACTACAACACTATAACACTACTACACTACTACACTATAACACTATTACACTACAGCACTACTACACTACAACACTACTACACTACTACACTACTACACTATAACACTATTACGCTACAACACTACTACACTACAACACTACAGCACTACTACACTACAACACTACTACACTACTACACTATAACACTATTACGCTACAACACTACTACACTACAACACTACAACACTACAACACTACTACACTACTACACTATAACACTATTACACTACAACACTACTACACTACAACACTACAGCACTACTACACTACAACACTACTACACTACTACACTATAACACTATTACGCTACAACACTACTACACTACTACACTACAACACTACAACACTACAACACTACAGCACTACTACACTATAACACTATTACACTACTACACTACAACACTACAACACTATAACACTACTACACTACTACACTATAACACTATTACACTACAGCACTACTACACTACAACACTACTACACTACTACACTATAACACTATTACACTACAGCACTACTACACTACAACACTACTACACTACTACACTATAACACTATTACACTACAACACTGCAACACTACAGCACTACTACACTACAACACTACAACACTACTACACTACTACACTATAACACTATTACACTACAGCACTACTACACTACAACACTACTACACTACTACACTATAACACTATTACGCTACAACACTACAGCACTACAACACTATAACACTACTACACTACTACACTACAACACTACTACACTACTACACTATAACACTATTACACTACAACACTACTACACTATAACACTATTACGCTACAACACTACTACACTACAACACTACTACACTACAACACTACTACACTACTACACTATAACACTATTACACTACAACACTACTACACTACTACACTATAACACTATTACACTACAACACTACAACACTACTACAGACCTAAGATACCTCTATCATCAGTAAAGTAGATTATTGTCAGTGTCGAGACCTCTCCATCATCAGTTGGAATATTTTGTCGTAAAATAGTTGTCAAAGTTGGGTCTTTGATCAAATTGCTTTTCCACTAAAAACAATGGATTCATATGGCTGGTTGTTGCATTGTAGATACACAATGCTGCTCAGCTGAAATGAGAAAACAGCTGTTTGTTTTACTTTGTTTTTGTTTAACAGTTACACACACTGTGTTTAATGAGAGTCAGCTATCAGGGTTCTTCAGACCTGTTTCTTTCCTCACCTTAGTTTCCACAGGTCAGTACACACAGACACACACAGACACACACAGACACACACAGACACACACAGACACACACAGACACACACAGACACACAGACACACTACAGCTACAGGGCTGCCTCGTAGTTCAATACTACAGCTACAGGGCTGCCTCGTAGTTCAATACTACAGCTACAGGGCTGCCTCGTAGTACAATACTACAGCTACAGGGCTGCCTCGTAGTTCAATACTACAGCTACAGGGCTGCCTCGTAGTACAATACTACAGCTACAGGGCTGCCTCGTAGTTCAATACTACAGCTACAGGGCTGCCTCGTAGTTCAATACTACAGCTACAGGGCTGCCTCGTAGTACAATACTACAGCTACAGGGCTGCCTCGTAGTACAATACTACAGCTACAGGGCTGCCTCGTAGTTCAATACTACAGCTACAGGACTGCCTCGTAGTTCAATACTACAACTACAGGGCTGCCTCGTAGTACAATACTACAGCTACAGGGCTGCCTCGTAGTACAATACTGCAGCTACAGGGCTGTCTCGTAGTACAATACTACAGCTACAGGGCTGCCTCGTAGTACAATACTACAGCTACAGGGCTGCCTCGTAGTACAATACTACAGCTACATGGCTGCCTCGTAGTTCAATACTACAACTACAGGGCTGCCTCGTAGTTCAATACTACAGCTACAGGGCTGCCTCGTAGTATAATACTACAGCTACAGGGCTGCCTCGTAGTTCAATACTACAGCTACAGGGCTGCCTCGTAGTATAATACTACAGCTACAGGGCTGTCTCGTAGTACAATACTACAGCTACAGGGCTGCCTCGTAGTACAATACTACAGCTACAGGGCTGTCTCGTAGTACAATACTACAGCTACAGGGCTGCCTCGTAGTATAATACTACAGCTACAGGGCTGCCTCGTAGTTCAATACTACAGCTACAGGGCTGCCTCGTAGTACAATACTACAGCTACAGGGCTGCCTCGTAGTTCAATACTACAGCTACAGGGCTGCCTCGTAGTACAATACTACAGCTACAGGGCTGCCTAGTAGTACAATACTGCAGCTACAGGGCTGTCTCGTAGTACAATACTACAGCTACAGGGCTGCCTCGTAGTTCAATACTACAACTACAGGGCTGCCTCGTAGTTCAATACTACAGCTACAGGGCTGCCTCGTAGTACAATACTACAGCTACAGGGCTGCCTCGTAGTACAATACTACAGCTACAGGGCTGCCTCGTAGTACAATACTGCAGCTACAGGGCTGTCTCGTAGTACAATACTACAGCTACAGGGCTGCCTCGTAGTTCAATACTACAACTACAGGGCTGCCTCGTAGTTCAATACTACAGCTACAGGGCTGCCTCGTAGTACAATACTACAGCTACAGGGCTGCCTCGTAGTACAATACTACAGCTACAGGGCTGCCTCGTAGTTCAATACTACAGCTACAGGGCTGCCTCGTAGTACAATACTACAGCTACAGGGCTGCCTCGTAGTTCAATACTACAGCTACAGGGCTGCCTCGTAGTACAATACTACAGCTACAGGGCTGCCTCGTAGTACAATACTGCAGCTACAGGGCTGTCTCGTAGTACAATACTACAGCTACAGGGCTGCCTCGTAGTTCAATACTACAGCTACAGGGCTGCCTCGTAGTACAATACTACAGCTACAGGGCTGCCTCGTAGTACAATACTACAGCTACAGGGCTGCCTCGTAGTACAATACTACAGCTACAGGGCTGCCTCGTAGTACAATACTACAGCTACAGGGCTGCCTCGTAGTACAATACTACAGCTACAGGGCTGCCTCGTAGTACAATACTACAGCTACAGGGCTGCCTCGTAGTACAATACTACAGCTACAGGGCTGTCTCGTAGTATAATACTGAGATGGATGGAGGAAGAGAGGTGAAGAGGTGGAGGAAGAGAGGTGAAGAGGTGGAGGAAGAGAGGTGGATAGAGGAAGAGAGGTGAAGAGATAGAGATGGATGGAGGGAGGGAGATGCAGATCAACAGAGATGGGCAGTGGAATGAACACTTCTGAAACCCTACCTCTTCAAAGAGTATCTTAGCTAATCCCACAGCACCACCTCCTCAAGTCTAGACTGTGTTGCCTGTTAGCTAGGACTCCCACTGCTACTGCTCTCTGTTCCTGTGTGTGTAGGAGGGTTGTCCGTGTTTGGAAGGCAGACCAGCGAGTCTCTTTACTCACGTATAAATGCTCATCTTTGCAAACTGTTAGCCTCTCATGTCTTCATTTTGAAACGACATATTGGAGAGTTCTGTCGACCATGTCCACTTTGCTCAGTGCTACAGTATTTCTGAAGAGCCATAGACTCACTCTCTCACCATCCATCCATCTCTCCCCTGTCCACTCTCTCACCATCCATCCATCTCTCCCCTGTCCACTCTCTCACCATCCATCCATCTCTCCCCTGTCCACTCTCTCACCATCCATCCATCTCTCCCTGTCCACTCTCTCACCATCCATCCATCTCTCCCCTGTCCACTCTCTCACCATCCATCCCTCTCCCCTGTCCACTCTCTCACCATCCATCCATCTCTCCCTGTCCACTCTCTCACCATCCATCCATCTCTCCCCTGTCCACTCTCTCACCATCCATCCATCTCTCCCCTGTCCACTCTCTCACCATCCATCCATCTCTCCCCTGTCCACTCTCTCACCATCCATCCATCTCTCTATATCTCCCTCTCCAGGTCATCACCCCAGACTGCCATGAAGAGGCCACCATAAAGAAAGACACCGTCTTCGTTCGTTCCTTCAAGGATGGCAAATTGTGAGTAATCTAAAGTGCTGCATTATAAAACACTTATTTGCATTGTAATGATGTGTAACATGAACCTGTAGAGTTGTTGGAAGTACCCCAGTTAGCAGTCACGCAGGGAGAAGTCTCTGAACAGACCCCACATAGCAGCCACGCAGGGAGAGGTCTCTGAACAGACCCCACATAGCAGCCACGCAGGGAGAGGTCTCTGAACAGACCCCACTTAGCAGGGAGAGGTCTCTGAACAGACCCCACATAGCAGCCACGCAGGGAGAGTCTCTGAACAGACCCCACTTAGCAGGGAGAGGTCTCTGAACAGACCCCACATAGCAGCCACGCAGGGAGAGGTCTCTGAACAGACCCCACATAGCAGCCACGCAGGGAGAGGTCTCTGAACAGACCCCACTTAGCAGGGAGAGGTCTCTGTACAGACCCCACTTAGCAGGGAGAGGTCTCTGTACAGACCCCACTTAGCAGGGAGAGGTCTCTGAACAGACCCCACATAGCAGGGAGAGGTCTCTGAACAGAACCCACTTAGCAGGGAGAGGTCTCTGAACAGAACCCACATAGCAGGGAGAGGTCTCTGAACAGACCCCACTTAGCAGGGAGAGGTCTCTGTACAGACCCCACTTAGCAGGGAGAGGTCTCTGAACAGACCCCACTTAGCAGGGAGAGGTCTCTGAACAGACCCCACTTAGCAGGGAGAGGTCTCTGAACAGACCCCACTTAGCAGGGAGAGGTCTCTGTACAGACCCCACTTAGCAGGGAGAGGTCTCTGTACAGACCCCACTTAGCAGGGAGAGGTCTCTGTACAGACCCCACTTAGCAGGGAGAGGTCTCTGTACAGACCCCACTTAGCAGGGAGAGGTCTCTGAACAGACCCCACATAGCAGGGAGAGGTCTCTGAACAGAACCCACTTAGCAGGGAGAGGTCTCTGAACAGACCCCACATAGCAGGGAGAGGTCTCTGAACAGAACCCACTTAGCAGGGAGAGGTCTCTGAACAGAACCCACTTAGCAGGGAGAGGTCTCTGTACAGAACCCACTTAGCAGGGAGAGGTCTCTGAACAGACCCCACTTAGCAGGGAGAGGTCTCTGAACAGAACCCACTTAGCAGGGAGAGGTCTCTGTACAGACCCCACATAGCAGCCACACAGGGAGAGGTCTCTGAACAGACCCCACTTAGCAGGGAGAGGTCTCTGAACAGAACCCACTTAGCAGGGAGAGGTCTCTGTACAGACCCCACATAGCAGCCACGCAGGGAGAGGTCTCTGAACAGAACCCACATAGCAGCCACGCAGGGAGGGTCTCTGAACAGACCCCACTTAGCAGGGAGAGGTCTCTGAACAGACCCCACTTAGCAGGGAGAGGTCTCTGAACAGACCCCACTTAGCAGGGAGAGGTCTCTGAACAGACCCCACTTAGCAGGGAGAGGTCTCTGAACAGACCCCACTTAGCAGGGAGAGGTCTCTGAACAGAACCGACTTAGCAGGGAGAGGTCTCTGTACAGACCCCACATAGCAGCCACGCAGGGAGAGGTCTCTGAACAGACCCCACTTAGCAGGGAGAGGTCTCTGTACAGACCCCACATAGCAGCCACGCAGGGAGAGGTCTCTGAACAGAACCCACTTAGCAGGGAGAGGTCTCTGTACAGACCCCACATAGCAGCCGCGCAGGAGAGGTCTCTGAACAGACCCCACTTAGCAGGGAGAGGTCTCTGAACAGAACCCACTTAGCAGGGAGAGGTCTCTGTACAGACCCCACTTAGCAGGGAGAGGTCTCTGAACAGACCCCACATAGCAGCCACGCAGGCAGAGAGAGGGGAGGTCTCTGAACAGACCCCACTTAGCAGCCACGCAGGGAGAGGTCTCTGAACAGACCCCACATAGCAGGGAGAGGTCTCTGTACAGACCCCACTTAGCAGGGAGAGGTCTCTGAACAGAACCCACTTAGCAGCCACGCAGGCAGAGAGAGGGAGGTCTCTGAACAGACCCCACTTAGCAGCCACGCAGGGAGAGAGAGGAGAGGTCTCTGAACAGACCCCACTTAGCAGCCACGCAGGCAGAGAGAGGGGAGGTCTCTGAACAGACCCCACTTAGCAGCCACGCAGGGAGAGGTCTCTGAACAGACCCCACATAGCAGGGAGAGGTCTCTGTACAGACCCCACTTAGCAGGGAGAGGTCTCTGAACAGAACCCACTTAGCAGGGAGGGGTCTCTGAACAGACCGCACTTAGCAGCCACGCAGAGAGAGAGAGGGGAGGTCTCTGTACAGACCCCACTTAGCAGCCACGCAGGGAGAGAGGGGGAGGTCTCTGTACAGACCCCACTTAGCAGCCACGCAGGCAGAGAGAGGGGAGGTATCTGTACAGACCCCACTTAGCAGCCACGCAGGGAGAGGTCTCTGAACAGACCCCACTTAGCAGGGAGAGGTCTCTGTACAGACCCCACTTAGCAGCCACGCAGGCAGAGAGAGGGAGGTCTCTGAACAGACCCCACTTAGCAGGGAGAGGTCTCTGAACAGACCCCACTTAGCAGGGAGAGGTCTCTGAACAGACCCCACTTAGCAGCCACGCAGGCAGAGAGAGGGAGGTCTCTGTACAGACCCCACTTAGCAGCCACGCGGGCAGAGAGAGGGAGGTCTCTGTACAGACCCCACTTAGCAGGGAGAGGTCTCTGAACAGACCCCACTTAGCAGCCACGCAGGCAGAGAGAGGGAGGTCTCTGAACAGACCCCACTTAGCAGGGAGAGGTCTCTGAACAGACCCCACTTAGCAGCCACGCAGGCAGAGAGAGGGGAGGTCTCTGTACAGACCCCACTTAGCAGCCACGCAGGCAGAGAGAGGGGAGGTCTCTGAACAGACCCCACTTAGCAGCCACGCAGGCAGAGAGAGGGGAGGTCTCTGAACAGACCCCACTTAGCAGGGAGTGGTCTCTGAACAGACCCCACTTAGCAGCCACGCGGGGAGAGGTCTCTGAACAGACCCCACATAGCAGGGAGAGGTCTCTGAACAGACCCCACTTAGCAGGGAGGGGTCTCTGAACAGACCCCACTTAGCAGCCACGCAGGGAGAGGTCTCTGAAAAGACCCCACTTAGCAGCCACGCAGGGAGAGGTCTCTGAACAGACCGCACTTAGCAGCCACGCAGAGAGAGAGAGGAGAGGTCTCTGAACAGACCCCACTTAGCAGCCACGCAGGGAGAGGTCTCTGAACAGACCCCACTTAGCAGCCACGCAGGGAGAGGTCTCTGAACAGACCGCACTTAGCAGCCACGCAGAGAGAGAGAGGAGAGGTCTCTGAACAGACCCCACTTAGCAGCCAAACAGGGAGAGGTCTCTGTACAGACCCCACTTAGCAGCCACGCAGGGAGAGAGAGGGGAGGTCTCTGTACAGACCCCACTTAGCAGCCACGCAGGCAGAGAGAAGGGAGGTCTCTGTACAGACCCCACTTAGCAGCCACGCAGGGAGTGGTCTCTGAACAGACCCCACTTAGCAGGGAGAGGTCTCTGAACAGACCCCACTTAGCAGGGAGAGGTCTCTGAACAGACCCCACTTAGCAGCCACGCAGGCAGAGAGGGGAGGTCTCTGTACAGACCCCACTTAGCAGCCACGCAGGCAGAGAGGGGGAGGTCTCTGAACAGACCCCACTTAGCAGCCACGCGGGCAGAGAGAGGGGAGGTCTCTGTACAGACCCCACTTAGCAGCCACGCAGGCAGAGAGAGGGAGGTCTCTGAACAGACCCCACTTAGCAGGGAGTGGTCTCTGAACAGACCCCACTTAGCAGCCACGCGGGAGAGGTCTCTGAACAGACCCCACATAGCAGGGAGAGGTCTCTGAACAGACCCCACTTAGCAGGGAGGGGTCTCTGAACAGACCCCACTTAGCAGCCACGCAGGGAGAGGTCTCTGAAAAGACCCCACTTAGCAGCCACGCAGGGAGAGGTCTCTGAACAGACCGCACTTAGCAGCCACGCAGAGAGAGAGGAGAGGTCTCTGAACAGACCCCACTTAGCAGCCACGCAGGGAGAGGTCTCTGAACAGACCCCACTTAGCAGCCACGCAGGGAGAGGTCTCTGAACAGACCCCACTTAGCAGCCACGCAGGGAGAGGTCTCTGAACAGACCGCACTTAGCAGCCACGCAGAGAGAGAGAGGAGAGGTCTCTGAACAGACCCCACTTAGCAGCCAAACAGGGAGAGGTCTCTGTACAGACCCCACTTAGCAGCCACGCAGGAGAGAGAGGGGAGGTCTCTGTACAGACCCCACTTAGCAGCCACGCAGGCAGAGAGAAGGGAGGTCTCTGTACAGACCCCACTTAGCAGCCACGCAGGGAGTGGTCTCTGAACAGACCCCACTTAGCAGGGAGAGGTCTCTGAACAGACCCCACTTAGCAGGGAGAGGTCTCTGAACAGACCCCACTTAGCAGCCACGCAGGCAGAGAGAGGGGAGGTCTCTGTACAGACCCCACTTAGCAGCCACGCAGGCAGAGAGAGGGGAGGTCTCTGAACAGACCCCACTTAGCAGGGAGAGGTCTCTGAACAGACCCCACTTAGCAGCCACGCAGGCAGAGAGAGGGGAGGTCTCTGAACAGACCCCACTTAGCAGCCACGCAGGCAGAGAGAGGGAGGTCTCTGAACAGACCCCACTTAGCAGCCACGCAGGCAGAGAGAGGGGAGGTCTCTGAACAGACCCCACTTAGCAGGGAGAGGTCTCTGAACAGACCCCAATTAGCAGCCACGCAGGCAGAGAGAGGGGAGGTCTCTGTACAGACCCCACTTAGCAGCCACGCAGGCAGAGAGAGGGGAGGTCTCTGAACAGACCCCACTTAGCAGCCACGCAGGCAGAGAGAGGGGAGGTCTCTGAACAGACCCCACTTAGCAGCCACGCAGGCAGAGAGAGGGAGGTCTCTGAACAGACCCCACTTAGCAGCCACGCAGGCAGAGAGAGGGAGGTCTCTGAACAGATTAGCAGCCACGCAGGCAGAGAGAGGGGAGGTCTCTGAACAGACCCCACTTAGCAGCCACGCAGGTAGAGAGAGGGGAGGTCTCTGAACAGACCCCACTTAGCAGCCACGCAGGCAGAGAGAGGGGAGGTCTCTGAACAGATTAGCAGCCACGCAGGCAGAGAGAGGGAGGTCTCTGAACAGATTAGCAGCCACGCAGGCAGAGAGAGGGGAGGTCTCTGAACAGACCCCACTTAGCAGCCACGCAGGCAGAGAGAGGGGAGGTCTCTGAACAGACCCCACTTAGCAGCCACGCAGGTAGAGAGAGGGGAGGTCTCTGAACAGACCCCACTTAGCAGCCACGCAGGTAGAGAGAGGGGAGGTCTCTGAACAGACCCCACTTAGCAGCCACGCAGGCAGAGAGAGGGGAGGTCTCTGTACAGACCCCACTTAGCAGCCACGCAGGCAGAGAGAAGGGAGGTCTCTGTACAGACCCCACTTAGCAGCCACGCAGGGAGTGGTCTCTGAACAGACCCCACTTAGCAGGGAGAGGTCTCTGAACAGACCCCACTTAGCAGGGAGAGGTCTCTGAACAGACCCCACTTAGCAGCCACGCAGGCAGAGAGAGGGGAGGTCTCTGTACAGACCCCACTTAGCAGCCACGCAGGCAGAGAGGGGGAGGTCTCTGAACAGACCCCACTTAGCAGCCACGCGGGCAGAGAGAGGGGAGGTCTCTGTACAGACCCCACTTAGCAGCCACGCAGGCAGAGAGATGGGAGGTCTCTGAACAGACCCCACTTAGCAGGGAGTGGTCTCTGAACAGACCCCACTTAGCAGCCACGCGGGGAGAGGTCTCTGAACAGACCCCACATAGCAGGGAGAGGTCTCTGAACAGACCCCACTTAGCAGGGAGGGGTCTCTGAACAGACCCCACTTAGCAGCCACGCAGGGAGAGGTCTCTGAAAAGACCCCACTTAGCAGCCACGCAGGGAGAGGTCTCTGAACAGACCGCACTTAGCAGCCACGCAGAGAGAGAGAGGAGAGGTCTCTGAACAGACCCCACTTAGCAGCCACGCAGGGAGAGGTCTCTGAACAGACCCCACTTAGCAGCCACGCAGGGAGAGGTCTCTGAACAGACCCCACTTAGCAGCCACGCAGGGAGAGGTCTCTGAACAGACCGCACTTAGCAGCCACGCAGAGAGAGAGAGGAGAGGTCTCTGAACAGACCCCACTTAGCAGCCAAACAGGGAGAGGTCTCTGTACAGACCCCACTTAGCAGCCACGCAGGGAGAGAGAGGGAGGTCTCTGTACAGACCCCACTTAGCAGCCACGCAGGCAGAGAGAAGGGAGGTCTCTGTACAGACCCCACTTAGCAGCCACGCAGGGAGTGGTCTCTGAACAGACCCCACTTAGCAGGGAGAGGTCTCTGAACAGACCCCACTTAGCAGGGAGAGGTCTCTGAACAGACCCCACTTAGCAGCCACGCAGGCAGAGAGAGGGAGGTCTCTGTACAGACCCCACTTAGCAGCCACGCAGGCAGAGAGAGGGGAGGTCTCTGAACAGACCCCACTTAGCAGGGAGAGGTCTCTGAACAGACCCCACTTAGCAGCCACGCAGGCAGAGAGAGGGGAGGTCTCTGAACAGACCCCACTTAGCAGCCACGCAGGCAGAGAGAGGGGAGGTCTCTGAACAGACCCCACTTAGCAGCCACGCAGGCAGAGAGAGGGAGGTCTCTGAACAGACCCCACTTAGCAGGGAGAGGTCTCTGAACAGACCCCACTTAGCAGCCACGCAGGCAGAGAGAGGGGAGGTCTCTGTACAGACCCCACTTAGCAGCCACGCAGGCAGAGAGAGGGGAGGTCTCTGAACAGACCCCACTTAGCAGCCACGCAGGCAGAGAGAGGGAGGTCTCTGAACAGACCCCACTTAGCAGCCACGCAGGCAGAGAGAGGGGAGGTCTCTGAACAGACCCCACTTAGCAGCCACGCAGGCAGAGAGAGGGGAGGTCTCTGAACAGATTAGCAGCCACGCAGGCAGAGAGAGGGGAGGTCTCTGAACAGACCCCACTTAGCAGCCACGCAGGTAGAGAGAGGGGAGGTCTCTGAACAGACCCCACTTAGCAGCCACGCAGGCAGAGAGAGGGGAGGTCTCTGAACAGATTAGCAGCCACGCAGGCAGAGAGAGGGGAGGTCTCTGAACAGATTAGCAGCCACGCAGGCAGAGAGAGGGGAGGTCTCTGAACAGACCCCACTTAGCAGCCACGCAGGCAGAGAGGGGGAGGTCTCTGAACAGACCCCACTTAGCAGCCACGCAGGTAGAGAGAGGGGAGGTCTCTGAACAGACCCCACTTAGCAGCCACGCAGGTAGAGAGAGGGGAGGTCTCTGAACAGACCCCACTTAGCAGCCACGCAGGTAGAGAGAGGGGAGGTCTCTGAACAGACCCCACTTAGCAGCCACGCAGGTAGAGAGAGGGGAGGTCTCTGAACAGACCCCACTTAGCAGCCACGCAGGCAGAGAGAGGGAGGTCTCTGAACAGACCCCACTTAGCAGCCACGCAGGCAGAGAGAGGGGAGGTCTCTGAACAGATTAGCAGCCACGCAGGCAGAGAGGGGGGAGGTCTCTGAACAGACCCCACTTAGCAGCCACGCAGGTAGAGAGGGGGAGGTCTCTGAACAGACCCCACTTAGCAGCCACGCAGGTAGAGAGAGGGAGGTCTCTGAACAGACCCCACTTAGCAGCCACGCAGGCAGAGAGAGGGAGGTCTCTGAACAGACCCCACTTAGCAGCCACGCAGGCAGAGAGAGGGGAGGTCTCTGAACAGACCCCACTTAGCAGCCACGCAGGCAGAGAGAGGGAGGTCTCTGAACAGACCCCACTTAGCAGCCACACAGGCAGAGAGAGGGGAGGTCTCTGAACAGATTAGCAGCCACGCAGGCAGAGAGGGGAGGTCTCTGAACAGACCCCACTTAGCAGCCACGCAGGTAGAGAGAGGGGAGGTCTCTGAACAGACCCCACTTAGCAGCCACGCAGGCAGAGAGAGGGGAGGTCTCTGAACAGATTAGCAGCCACGCAGGCAGAGAGAGGGGAGGTCTCTGAACAGATTAGCAGCCACGCAGGCAGAGAGGGGGAGGTCTCTGAACAGATTAGCAGCCACGCAGGCAGAGAGAGGGAGGTCTCTGAACAGACCCCACTTAGCAGCCACGCAGGTAGAGAGAGGGAGGTCTCTGAACAGACCCCACTTAGCAGCCACGCAGGTAGAGAGAGGGAGGTCTCTGAACAGACCCCACTTAGCAGCCACGCAGGGAGAGAGAGGGAGGTCTCTGAACAGACCCCACTTAGCAGCCACGCAGGCAGAGAGAGGGAGGTCTCTGAACAGACCCCACTTAGCAGGGAGAGGTCTCTGAACAGACCCCACTTAGCAGCCACGCAGGCAGAGAGGGGAGGTCTCTGAACAGATTAGCAGCCACGCAGGCAGAGAGAGGGGAGGTCTCTGAACAGACCCCACTTAGCAGCCACGCAGGTAGAGAGAGGGAGGTCTCTGAACAGACCCCACTTAGCAGCCACGCAGGTAGAGAGAGGGGAGGTCTCTGAACAGACCCCACTTAGCAGCCACGCAGGTAGAGAGAGGGGAGGTCTCTGAACAGACCCCACTTAGCAGCCACGCAGGCAGAGAGAGGGGAGGTCTAGTTAAGGTTTCTGCATACATAGGTTTGGTTTGCTGCTATCAGAACTCGGCCCGGTGAGGTAAAAATCTGTGTTTGCATACTTCCTATTGGCTGGCTACCCAGACTTCTTGCTGTGACCAAATGTTATGCCACGCCCACTTCTTCTTCCCAATGAGTCTGGATCAAATCAAATCAAATCTTATTTGTAGACCTTAGAGTGAAATGCTGAATACAACAGGTGTAGTAGACCTTACAGTGAAATGCTGAATACAACAGGTGTAGTAGACCTCACAGTGAAATGCTGAATACAACAGGTGTAGGTAGACCTCACAGTGAAATGCTGAATACAACAGGTGTAGTAGATCTTACAGTGAAATGCTGAATACAACAGGTGTAGTAGACCTCACAGTGAAATGCTGAATACAACAGGTGTAGTAGACCTCACAGTGAAATGCTGAATACCACAGGTGTAGTAGACCTCACAGTGAAATGCTGAATACAACAGGTGTAGTAGACCTCACAGTGAAATGCTGAATACAACAGGTGTACTAGACCTCACAGTGAAATGCTGAATACCACAGGTGTAGTAGACCTCACAGTGAAATGCTGAATACAACAGGTGTAGTAGACCTTACAGTGAAATGCTGAATACAACAGGTGTAGTAGACCTCACAGTGAAATGCTGAATACAACAGGTGTAGTAGACCTTACAGTGAAATGCTGAATACAACAGGTATAGTAGACCTTACAGTGAAATGCTGAATACAACAGGTGTAGTAGACCTCACAGTGAAATGCTGAATACAACAGGTGTAGTAGACCTCACAGTGAAATGCTGAATACAACAGGTGTAGTAGACCTCACAGTGAAATGCTGAATACAACAGGTGTAGTAGACCTCACAGTGAAATGCTGAATACAACAGGTGTAGTAGACCTTACAGTGAAATGCTGAATACAACAGGTGTAGTAGACCTTACAGTGAAATGCTGAATACAACAGGTGTAGTAGACCTCACAGTGAAATGCTGAATACAACAGGTGTAGTAGACCTCACAGTGAAATGCTGAATACAACAGGTGTAGTAGACCTTACAGTGAAATGCTGAATACAACAGGTGTAGTAGACCTCACAGTGAAATGCTGAATACTACAGGTAGACCTTACAGTGAAATGCTGAATACTACAGGTAGACCTTACAGTGAAATGCTGAATACAACAGGTGTAGTAGACCTTACAGTGAAATGCTGAATACTACAGGTAGACCTCACAGTGAAATGCTGAATACAACAGGTGTAGTAGACCTTACAGTGAAATGCTGAATACAACAGGTGTAGTAGACCTCACAGTGAAATGCTGAATACTACAGGTAGACCTTACAGTGAAATGCTGAATACTACAGGTAGACCTTACAGTGAAATGCTGAATACTACAGGTAGACCTTACAGTGAAATGCTGAATACTACAGGTAGACCTTACAGTGAAATGCTGAATACAACAGGTGTAGTAGACCTTACAGTGAAATGCTGAATACAACAGGTGTAGTAGACCTTACAGTGAAATGCTGAATACAACAGGTGTAGTAGACCTTACAGTGAAATGCTGAATACAACAGGTGTAGGAGACCTTACAGTGAAATGCTGAATACTACAGGTAGACCTTACAGTGAAATGCTGAATACTACAGGTAGACCTTACAGTGAAATGCTGAATACTACAGGTAGACCTTACAGTGAAATGCTGAATACAACAGGTGTAGTAGACCTTACAGTGAAATGCTGAATACAACAGGTAGACCTTACAGTGAAATGCTGAATACAACAGGTGTAGTAGACCTCACAGTGAAATGCTGAATACAACAGGTGTAGTAGACCTTACAGTGAAATGCTGAATACAACAGGTGTAGTAGACCTTACAGTGAAATGCTGAATACAACAGGTGTAGTAGACCTCACAGTGAAATGCTGAATACAACAGGTGTAGTAGACCTTACAGTGAAATGCTGAATACAACAGGTGTAGGTAGACCTCACAGTGAAATGCTGAATACAACAGGTGTAGTAGACCTTACAGTGAAATGCTGAATACAACAGGTGTAGGTAGACCTCACAGTGAAATGCTGAATACAACAGGTGTAGTAGACCTTACAGTGAAATGCTGAATACAACAGGTGTAGTAGACCTTACAGTGAAATGCTGAATACAACAGGTGTAGTAGACCTCACAGTGAAATGCTGAATACAACAGGTGTAGGTAGACCTCACAGTGAAATGCTGAATACAACAGGTGTAGTAGACCTCACAGTGAAATGCTGAATACAACAGGTGTAGTAGACCTCACAGTGAAATGCTGAATACAACAGGTGTAGTAGACCTCACAGTGAAATGCTGAATACAACAGGTGTAGTAGACCTCACAGTGAAATGCTGAATACAACAGGTGTAGTAGACCTTACAGTGAAATGCTTACTTACAAGCCCTTAACCAACAATGCAGTTTTAAGATAATACCTGAAAAAAATAAAATGTTTAAAAAATGGTAAGAGATAAGAAAAACAAATAATTAAAGAGCAGCAGTAAATAACAACAGCAGGGATATATACAGGGTATTATGGTACAGAGTCAATGTGGAGGCTATATACAGGGTATTATGGTACAGAGTCAATGTGGAGGATATATACAGGGTATTACGGTACAGAGTCAATGTGGAGGCTATATACAGGGTATTATGGTACAGAGTCAATGTGGAGGATATATACAGGGTATTATGGTACAGAGTCAATGTGGAGGCTATATACAGGGTATTATGGTACAGAGTCAATGTGGAGGCTATATACAGGGTATTATGGTACAGAGTCAATGTGGAGGACATATACAGGGTATTATGGTACAGAGTCAATGTGGAGGCTATATACAGGGTATTATGGTACAGAGTCAATGTGGAGGATATATACAGGGTATTATGGTACAGAGTCAATGTGGAGGCTATATACAGGGTATTATGGTACAGAGTCAATGTGGAGGCTATATACAGGGTATTATGGTACAGAGTCAATGTGGAGGCTATATACAGGGTATTATGGTACAGAGTCAATGTGGAGGCTATATACAGGGTATTATGGTACAGAGTCAATGTGGAGGCTATATACAGGGTATTATGGTACAGAGTCAATGTGGAGGCTATATACAGGGTATTATGGTACAGAGTCAATGTGGAGGCTATATACAGGGTATTATGGTACAGAGTCAATGTGGAGGATATATACAGGGTATTATGGTACAGAGTCAATGTGGAGGATATATACAGGGTATTATGGTACAGAGTCAATGTGGAGGATATATACAGGGTATTATGGTACAGAGTCAATGTGGAGGATATATACAGGGTATTATGGTACAGAGTCAATGTGGAGGATATATACAGGGTATTATGGTACAGAGTCAATGTGGAGGATATATACAGGGTATTATGGTACAGAGTCAATGTGGAGGATATATACAGGGTATTACGGTACAGAGTCAATGTGGAGGATATATACAGGGTATTATGGTACAGAGTCAATGTGGAGGCTATATACAGGGTATTACGGTACAGAGTCAATGTGGAGGCTATATACAGGGTATTATGGTACAGAGTCAATGTGGAGGATATATACAGGGTATTACAGTACAGAGTCAATGTGGAGGATATATACAGGGTATTATGGTACAGAGTCAATGTGGAGGCTATATACAGGGTATTACGGTACAGAGTCAATGTGGAGGCTATATACAGGGTATTATGGTACAGAGTCAATGTGGAGGATATATACAGGGTATTACGGTACAGAGTGAATGTGGAGGATATATACAGGGTATTATGGTACAGAGTCAATGTGGAGGATATATACAGGGTATTACGGTACAGAGTCAATGTGGAGGCTATATACAGGGTATTATGGTACAGAGTCAATGTGGAGGATATATACAGGGTATTACGGTACAGAGTCAATGTGGAGGCTATATACAGGGTATTATGGTACAGAGTCAATGTGGAGGATATATACAGGGTATTACGGTACAGAGTCAATGTGGAGGATATATACAGGGTATTATGGTACAGAGTCAATGTGGAGGCTATATACAGGGTATTACGGTACAGAGTCAATGTGGAGGCTATATACAGGGTGTTATGGTACAGAGTCAATGTGGAGGCTATATACAGGGTGTTACGGTACAGAGTCAATGTGGAGGCTATATACAGGGGGTACCGGTACAGAGTCAATGTGGAGGCTATATACAGGGTATTACGGTACAGAGTCAATGTGGAGGCTATATACATGGTGTTACGGTACAGAGTCAATGTGGAGGCTATATACAGGGTGTTATGGTACAGAGTCAATGTGGAGGCTATATACAGGGTGTTATGGTACAGAGTCAATGTGGAGGCTATATACAGGGTGTTATGGTACAGAGTCAATGTGGAGGCTATATACAGGGTGTTATGGTACAGAGTCAATGTGGAGGCTATATACAGGGTGTTACGGTACAGAGTCAATGTGGAGGCTATATACAGGGTGTTACGGTACAGAGTCAATGTGGAGGCTATATACAGGGTGTTACGGTACAGAGTCAATGTGGAGGCTATATACAGGGTGTTACGGTACAGAGTCAATGTGGAGGCTATATACAGGGTGTTATGGTACTGTGTCAATGTGGAGGCTATATACAGGGGGTACCGGTACAGAGTCAATGTGGAGGCTATATACAGGGGGTACCGGTACAGAGTCAATGTGGAGGCTATATACAGGGTGTTATGGTACTGTGTCAATGTGGAGGCTATATACAGGGTGTTATGGTACAGAGTCAATGTGGAGGCTATATACAGGGTATTACGGTACAGAGTCAATGTGGAGGCTATATACAGGGTGTTATGGTACAGAGTCAATGTGGAGGCTATATACAGGGTATTATGGTACAGAGTCAATGTGGAGGCTATATACAGGGTGTTATGGTACAGAGTCAATGTGGAGGCTATATACAGGGTGTTATGGTACAGAGTCAATGTGGAGGCTATATACAGGGTGTTATGGTACAGAGTCAATGTGGAGGCTATATACAGGGGTATCGGTACAGAGTCAATGTGGAGGCTATATACAGGGTGTTATGGTACAGAGTCAATGTGGAGGCTATATACAGGGGTATCGGTACAGAGTCAATGTGGAGGCTATATACAGGGTGTTATGGTACTGTGTCAATGTGGAGGCTATATACAGGGTGTTACGGTACAGAGTCAATGTGGAGGCTATATACAGGGTGTTATGGTACTGTGTCAATGTGGAGGCTATATACAGGGTGTTATGGTACAGAGTCAATGTGGAGGCTATATACAGGGTATTACGGTACAGAGTCAATGTGGAGGCTATATACAGGGTGTTATGGTACAGAGTCAATGTGTAGGCTATATACAGGGGGTACCGGTACAGAGTCAATGTGGAGGCTATATACAGGGGTACCGGTACGGAGTCAATGTGGAGGCTATATACAGGGGGTACCGGTACAGAGTCAATGTGTAGGCTATATACAGGGGGTACCGGTACAGAGTCAATGTGGAGGCTATATATAGGGTGTTATGGTACAGAGTCAATGTGTAGGCTATATACAGGGCGTTATGGTACAGAGTCAATGTGGAGGCTATATACAGGGTGTTATGGTACAGAGTCAGTGTGGAGGCTATATACAGGGTGTTACGGTACAGAGTCAATGTGGAGGCTATATACAGGGTGTTATGGTACAGAGTCAATGTGTCAATGTGCCGGTGTCGAGGTAATTGAGATAATGATGTACATGCAGGTAGGGTTGTCAAAGTGGCTATGCATAGATAATAACAGCGAGTAGCAGCAGCGTAGTGGGTGGGGGGGTGGGGTGCAAATAGTCTGGGTAGCCATTTGATTAGCTGTTCAGGAGTCCTATGGCTTGGGGGTAGAAGCTGTTTAGTCTCTTTGGGCTGGATGAGAAGCATGCCCGAAGTAAACTGCCTGTTCCTCAGGCCCAGAAGCTAGGATATGCATTTAATTGGTAGATTTGGATAGAAAACACTCTGAAGTTTCTAAAACTGTTAAAATATTGTCTGTGAGTATAACAGAACTGATATGGCAGGCGGAAACTCGAGGACAAACCATCTTGAATTTTTTTTTTTTTGCCCACCATTGATTCCTACGGCTGTCATTTTTTAATATGAAGGGAAAACCTCCCAGATTGTAGTTCCTAGGGCTTCCACTAGATGTCAACAGGCTGTAGTGTTTGTTACGCGTTCTGGTGAATGCGAGTACTTTGTCGTTTATCTCCAGTAATGACAATAGCGTCGTAAATTTGATTGTTTTTTTACGTATTAGGGTACCTGAGGTTTGATTATAAACGTTGTTTGACTTGTTTGGAAAAGTTTATTGGTAACGTTTGGGATTCATTTTGTATGCGTTTGAAGGAGGGAAACCAGTGGATTATTGAATGAAGCGCTCCAGCTAAATTGAGATTTTGGGGATATAAAGAAGGACTTTATCAAACAAAACCACCATTTGTGATGTAGCTGGGACCTTTTGGAGTGCCAACAGAAGAAGATCTTCAAAGGTAAGTGTTTTATTTTATCGCTATTTCTGACTTTTGTGACGCATCTGCCTGGGTGGAAAATGTTTTTAATGCTTTTGTGTGCTGGGCGCTGTCCTCAGATAATCGCATGGTGTACTTTCGCCGTAAAGCCTTTTTGAAATCTGACAACGCGGCTGGATTAACAAGAAGTTAAGCTTTTAACTGATGTATGGCACTTGTATTTTCATGTATGTTAAATATGACTATTTCTGTAATTTCAATTTCACATTCTGCAATTTCACTGGAAGTTGTCGAGATGGGACGGTAGCGTCCCACTGATCGAGAGAACAGTCTATGACTTGGCTAGTCTGAGCACCTCCTCAGCCCTTCACCGAATGAGAACACATTCAGGGCCCTCTGAATGAAGGCTATTCTTGCATGGAATAGCCTTCATTTCTCAGAACAAGAATAGACTGATGAGTTTCAGAAGAAAGGTCTTTGTTTCTGGTCATTTTGAGCCTTTAATCGAACCCATAAATGCTGATGCTCCAGATACTCAACTAGTCTAAAGAAGGCCAGTTTTATTGCTTCTTTAATCAGGACAACAGTTTTCAGCTGTGCTAACATAATTGCAAAGGGGTTTTCTAATGATCAATTAGCCTTTTAAAATGATTAACCTGGAGTAGCTAACACAACGTGCCATTGGAACACAGGAGTGATGGTTGCTGATAATGGGCCTCTGTACACCTATGTAGATATTCCATTCAAAATCAGCCGTTTCCAGCTACAATAGTCATTTACAACATTAACAATGTCTACACTGTGTTTCTGATCAATTTGATGTTATTTTAATGGACCATTTTTTTTGTTTTTCTTTCAAAAACAAGGAGATTTCTAAGTGACCCCAAACTATTGAACGGTAGTGTATGCACAAACTGTTTTCAACTGGGAAGCATACGGTAAGGACAGCCTCCTTTGGGGGAGAGATTCAACTGCAGGATAATGTTTAAGTTGACCCTGTGTGGGAAGAAAAACACTCAATGTGTCTAACAACCACAACACAGGTCAACCTCTTTCCTGCCCACTGTGGATTAGACTATATCTGGTCATAGGTTTACTTTGATTTATTTTTTATTCTTATTTTTTAAATTTGACCCACTTTTCTCCCCAATTTCATGGTATCCAATTGTTAGTAGCTACTATCTTGTCTCATCGATTTGGGTTGCCAGGTTCCTCTGTGTAAAAGTAACTGGGACAGATTTGGGTTGCCAGGTTCCTCTGTGTAAAAGTAACTGGGACAGATTTGGGTTGCCAGGTTCCTCTGTGTAAAAGAAACTGGGACATATTTGGGTTGCTTGGTTTCTCTGTAATAGAAACTGGGATATTTGAGTTTCCAGAGTTCCTCTGTGTAAAAATAACTGGGACAAATTTGGGGTTTCCAGGTTCCTCTGTGTAAAAGTAACTGGGACAGATTTGGGTTGCCAGGTTCCTCTGTGTAAAAGTAACTGGGACAGATTTGGGTTGCCAGGTTCCTCTGTGTAAAAGAAACTGGGACATATTTGGGTTGCCAGGTTCCTCAGTGTAAAAGAAACTGGGACATATTTGGGTTGCCAGGTTCCTCAGTGTAAAAGTAACTGGGACAGATTTGGGTTGCCAGGTTCCTCTGTGTAAAAGTAACTGGGACAGATTTGGGTTGCCAGGTTCCTCTGTGTAAAAGAAACTGGGACATATTTGGGTTGCCAGGTTCCTCAGTGTAAAAGTAACTGGGACAGATTTGGGTTGCCAGGTTCCTCAGTGTAAAAGTAACTGGGAGAGATTTGGGTTGCTAGGTTCCTCTGTGTAAAAGTAACTGGGACAGATTTGGGTTGCCAGGTTCCTCTGTGTAAAAATAACTGGGACAGATTTGGGTTGCCAGGTTCCTCTGTGTAAAAGTAACTGGGACAGATTTGGGTTGCTTGGTTTCTCTGTAATAGAAACTGGGATATTTGAGTTTCCAGAATCCTCTGTGCAATAGAAACTGGGACAGATTTGGGTTGCTAGGTTACTCTGTGTTATATAAACTGGGACAGATTTGGGTTGCCAGGTTCCTCTGTGTAAAAGAAACGGGGACATATTTGGGTTGCCAGGTTCCTCTGTGTAAAAGTAACTGGTACAGATTTGGGTTGCCAGGTTCCTCTGTGTAAAAGAAACTGGGACAAATTTGGGTTGCCAAGTTCCTCTGTGTAAAAGTAACTGGTACAGATTTGGGTTGCTAGGTTGCTCTGTGTGAAAATAACTGGGACAGATTTGGGTTGCCAGGTTCCTCTGTGTAAAAGTAACTGGGACAGATTTGGGTTGCCAGGTTCCTCTGTGTAAAAGTAACTGGGACAGATTTGGGTTGCCAGGTTCCTCTGTGTAAAAGTAACTGGGACAGATTTGGGTTGCCAGGTTCCTCTGTGTAAAAGTAACTGGGACAGATTTGGGTTGCCAGGTTCCTCTGTGTAAAAGTAACTGGGACAGATTTGGGTTGCCAGGTTCCTCTGTGTAAAAGAAACTGGGACATATTTGGGTTGCCAGGTTCCTCAGTGTAAAAGAAACTGGGACATATTTGGGTTGCCAGGTTCCTCAGTGTAAAAGTAACTGGGACAGATTTGGGTTGCCAGGTTCCTCTGTGTAAAAGTAACTGGGACGGATTTGGGTTGCCAGGTTCCTCTGTGTAAAAGAAACTGGGACATATTTGGGTTGCCAGGTTCCTCAGTGTAAAAGTAACTGGGACAGATTTGGGTTGCCAGGTTCCTCAGTGTAAAAGTAACTGGGAGAGATTTGGGTTGCTAGGTTCCTCTGTGTAAAAGTAACTGGGACAGATTTGGGTTGCCAGGTTCCTCTGTGTAAAAATAACTGGGACAGATTTGGGTTGCCAGGTTCCTCTGTGTAAAAGTAACTGGGACAGATTTGGGTTGCTTGGTTTCTCTGTAATAGAAACTGGGATATTTGAGTTTCCAGAATCCTCTGTGCAATAGAAACTGGGACAGATTTGGGTTGCTAGGTTACTCTGTGTTATATAAACTGGGACAGATTTGGGTTGCCAGGTTCCTCTGTGTAAAAGAAACGGGGACATATTTGGGTTGCCAGGTTCCTCTGTGTAAAAGTAACTGGTACAGATTTGGGTTGCCAGGTTCCTCTGTGTAAAAGAAACTGGGACAAATTTGGGTTGCCAAGTTCCTCTGTGTAAAAGTAACTGGTACAGATTTGGGTTGCTAGGTTGCTCTGTGTGAAAATAACTGGGACAGATTTGGGTTGCCAGGTTCCTCTGTGTAAAAGTAACTGGGACAGATTTGGGTTGCCAGGTTCCTCTGTGTAAAAGTAACTGGGACAGATTTGGGTTGCCAGGTTCCTCTGTGTAAAAGTAACTGGGACAGATTTGGGTTGCCAGGTTCCTCTGTGTAAAAGTAACTGGGACAGATTTGGGTTGCCAGGTTCCTCTGTGTAAAAGTAACTGGGACAGATTTGGGTTGCCAGGTTCCTCTGTGTAAAAGAAACTGGGACATATTTGGGTTGCCAGGTTCCTCAGTGTAAAAGAAACTGGGACATATTTGGGTTGCCAGGTTCCTCAGTGTAAAAGTAACTGGGACAGATTTGGGTTGCCAGGTTCCTCTGTGTAAAAGTAACTGGGACGGATTTGGGTTGCCAGGTTCCTCTGTGTAAAAGAAACTGGGACATATTTGGGTTGCCAGGTTCCTCAGTGTAAAAGTAACTGGGACAGATTTGGGTTGCCAGGTTCCTCAGTGTAAAAGTAACTGGGACAGATTTGGGTTGCCAGGTTCCTCAGTGTAAAAGTAACTGGGAGAGATTTGGGTTGCTAGGTTCCTCTGTGTAAAAGTAACTGGGACAGATTTGGGTTGCCAGGTTCCTCTGTGTAAAAATAACTGGGACAGATTTGGGTTGCCAGGTTCCTCTGTGTAAAAGTAACTGGGACAGATTTGGGTTGCTTGGTTTCTCTGTAATAGAAACTGGGATATTTGAGTTTCCAGAATCCTCTGTGCAATAGAAACTGGGACAGATTTGGGTTGCTAGGTTACTCTGTGTTATATAAACTGGGACAGATTTGGGTTGCCAGGTTCCTCTGTGTAAAAGAAACGGGGACATATTTGGGTTGCCAGGTTCCTCTGTGTAAAAGTAACTGGTACAGATTTGGGTTGCCAGGTTCCTCTGTGTAAAAGAAACTGGGACAAATTTGGGTTGCCAAGTTCCTCTGTGTAAAAGTAACTGGTACAGATTTGGGTTGCTAGGTTGCTCTGTGTGAAAATAACTGGGACAGATTTGGGTTGCCAGGTTCCTCTGTGTAAAAGAAACTGGGATATATTTGGGTTGCCAGGTTCCTCAGTGTAAAAGTAACTGGGACAGATTTGGGTTGCCAGGTTCCTCAGTGTAAAAGTAACTGGGAGAGATTTGGGTTGCTAGGTTCCTCTGTGTAAAAGTAACTGGGACAGATTTGGGTTGCCAGGTTCCTCTGTGTAAAAATAACTGGGACAGATTTGGGTTGCCAGGTTCCTCTGTGTAAAAGTAACTGGGACAGATTTGGGTTGCTTGGTTTCTCTGTAATAGAAACTGGGATATTTGAGTTTCCAGAATCCTCTGTGCAATAGAAACTGGGACAGATTTGGGTTGCTAGGTTACTCTGTGTAATAGAAACTGGGACAGATTCGGGTTGCTAGGTTACTCTATGCAATAGAAACTGGGACAGATTTGGGTTGCTAGGTTACTCTGTGTTATATAAACTGGGACAGGTTTGGGTTGCCAGGTTCCTCTGTGTAAAAGAAACGGGGACATATTTGGGTTGCCAGGTTCCTCTGTGTAAAAGTAACTGGTACAGATTTGGGTTGCCAGGTTCCTCTGTGTAAAAGAAACTGGGACAAATTTGGGTTGCCAAGTTCCTCTGTGTAAAAGTAACTGGTACAGATTTGGGTTGCTAGGTTCCTCTGTGTGAAAATAACTGGGACAGATTTGGGTTGCCAGGTTCCTCTGTGTAAAAAAAAACTGGGATATATTTGGGTTGCCAGGTTCCTCAGTGTAAAAGTAACTGGGACAGATTTGGGTTGCTAGGTTCCTCTGTGTAAAAGTAACTTGGACAAATTTGGGTTGCCAGGTTCCTCTGTGTAAAAGTAACTGGGACAGATTTGGGTTGCTTGGTTTCTCTGTAATAGAAACTGGGATATTTGAGTTTCCAGAGTTCCTCTGTGTAAAAATAACTGGGACAAATTTGGGGTTTCCAGGTTCCTCTGTGTAAAAGTAACTGGGACAGATTTGGGTTGCCAGGTTCCTCTGTGTGAAAATAACTGGGACAGATTTGGGTTGCCAGGTTCCTCTGTGTAAAAAAAAACTGGGATATATTTGGGTTGCCAGGTTCCTCAGTGTAAAAGTAACTGGGACAGATTTGGGTTGCTAGGTTCCTCTGTGTAAAAGTAACTTGGACAAATTTGGGTTGCCAGGTTCCTCTGTGTAAAAGTAACTGGGACAGATTTGGGTTGCTTGGTTTCTCTGTAATAGAAACTGGGATATTTGAGTTTCAGAGTTCCTCTGTGTAAAAATAACTGGGACAAATTTGGGGTTTCCAGGTTCCTCTGTGTAAAAGTAACTGGGACAGATTTGGGTTGCCAGGTTCCTCTGTGTAAAAGTAACTGGGACAGATTTGGGTTGCCAGGTTCCTCTGTGTAAAAGAAACTGGGACATATTTGGGTTGCCAGGTTCCTCAGTGTAAAAGAAACTGGGACATATTTGGGTTGCCAGGTTCCTCAGTGTAAAAGAAACTGGGACAGATTTGGGTTGCCAGGTTCCTCTGTGTAAAAGTAACTGGGACAGATTTGGGTTGCCAGGTTCCTCTGTGTAAAAGAAACTGGGACATATTTGGGTTGCCAGGTTCCTCAGTG
The DNA here is from genome assembly GCF_018296145.1 of Oncorhynchus tshawytscha. Taxonomy (NCBI): domain Eukaryota; kingdom Metazoa; phylum Chordata; class Actinopteri; order Salmoniformes; family Salmonidae; genus Oncorhynchus; species Oncorhynchus tshawytscha. The sequence goes on along the minus strand of NC_056452.1, from coordinate 32,468,999 downwards.
TAAAAGTAACTGGGACAGATTTGGGTTGCCAGGTTCCTCAGTGTAAAAGTAACTGGGAGAGATTTGGGTTGCTAGGTTCCTCTGTGTAAAAGTAACTGGGACAGATTTGGGTTGCCAGGTTCCTCTGTGTAAAAATAACTGGGACAGATTTGGGTTGCCAGGTTCCTCTGTGTAAAAGTAACTGGGACAGATTTGGGTTGCTTGGTTTCTCTGTAATAGAAACTGGGATATTTGAGTTTCCAGAATCCTCTGTGCAATAGAAACTGGGACAGATTTGGGTTGCTAGGTTACTCTGTGTTATATAAACTGGGACAGATTTGGGTTGCCAGGTTCCTCTGTGTAAAAGAAACGGGGACATATTTGGGTTGCCAGGTTCCTCTGTGTAAAAGTAACTGGTACAGATTTGGGTTGCCAGGTTCCTCTGTGTAAAAGAAACTGGGACAAATGTCGGTTGCCAAGTTCCTCTGTGTAAAAGTAACTGGTACAGATTTGGGTTGCTAGGTTGCTCTGTGTGAAAATAACTGGGACAGATTTGGGTTGCCAGGTTCCTCTGTGTAAAAGAAACTGGGACATATTTGGGTTGCCAGGTTCCTCAGTGTAAAAGAAACTGGGACATATTTGGGTTGCCAGGTTCCTCAGTGTAAAAGTAACTGGGACAGATTTGGGTTGCGAGGTTCCTCTGTGTAAAAGTAACTGGGACAGATTTGGGTTGCCAGGTTCCTCTGTGTAAAAGAAACTGGGACATATTTGGGTTGCCAGGTTCCTCAGTGTAAAAGTAACTGGGACAGATTTGGGTTGCCAGGTTCCTCAGTGTAAAAGTAACTGGGAGAGATTTGGGTTGCTAGGTTCCTCTGTGTAAAAGTAACTGGGACAGATTTGGGTTGCCAGGTTACTCTGTGTAAAAGAAACGGGGACATATTTGGGTTGCCAGGTTCCTCTGTGTAAAAGTAACTGGTACAGATTTGGGTTGCCAGGTTCCTCTGTGTAAAAGAAACTGGGACAAATTTGGGTTGCCAAGTTCCTCTGTGTAAAAGTAACTAGTACAGATTTGGGTTGCTAGGTTGCTCTGTGTGAAAATAACTGGGACAGATTTGGGTTGCCAGGTTCCTCTGTGTAAAAGAAACTGGGATATATTTGGGTTGCCAGGTTCCTCAGTGTAAAAGTAACTGGGACAGATTTGGGTTGCCAGGTTCCTCAGTGTAAAAGTAACTGGGAGAGATTTGGGTTGCTAGGTTCCTCTGTGTAAAAGTAACTGGGACAGATTTGGGTTGCCAGGTTCCTCTGTGTAAAAATAACTGGGACAGATTTGGGTTGCCAGGTTCCTCTGTGTAAAAGTAACTGGGACAGATTTGGGTTGCTTGGTTTCTCTGTAATAGAAACTGGGATATTTGAGTTTCCAGAATCCTCTGTGCAATAGAAACTGGGACAGATTTGGGTTGCTAGGTTACTCTGTGTAATAGAAACTGGGACAGATTCGGGTTGCTAGGTTACTCTATGCAATAGAAACTGGGACAGATTTGGGTTGCTAGGTTACTCTGTGTTATATAAACTGGGACAGGTTTGGGTTGCCAGGTTCCTCTGTGTAAAAGAAACGGGGACATATTTGGGTTGCCAGGTTCCTCTGTGTAAAAGTAACTGGTACAGATTTGGGTTGCCAGGTTCCTCTGTGTAAAAGAAACTGGGACAAATTTGGGTTGCCAAGTTCCTCTGTGTAAATGTAACTGGTACAGATTTGGGTTGCTAGGTTCCTCTGTGTGAAAATAACTGGGACAGATTTGGGTTGCCAGGTTCCTCTGTGTAAAAAAAAACTGGGATATATTTGGGTTGCCAGGTTCCTCAGTGTAAAAGTAACTGGGACAGATTTGGGTTGCTAGGTTCCTCTGTGTAAAAGTAACTTGGACAAATTTGGGTTGCCAGGTTCCTCTGTGTAAAAGTAACTGGGACAGATTTGGGTTGCTTGGTTTCTCTGTAATAGAAACTGGGATATTTGAGTTTCAGAGTTCCTCTGTGTAAAAATAACTGGGACAAATTTGGGGTTTCCAGGTTCCTCTGTGTAAAAGTAACTGGGACAGATTTGGGTTGCCAGGTTCCTCTGTGTGAAAATAACTGGGACAGATTTGGGTTGCCAGGTTCCTCTGTGTAAAAAAACTGGGATATATTTGGCTTGCCAGGTTCCTCAGTGTAAAAGTAACTGGGACAGATTTGGGTTGCTAGGTTCCTCTGTGTAAAAGTAACTTGGACAAATTTGGGTTGCCAGGTTCCTCTGTGTAAAAGTAACTGGGACAGATTTGGGTTGCTTGGTTTCTCTGTAATAGAAACTGGGATATTTGAGTTTCCAGAGTTCCTCTGTGTAAAAATAACTGGGACAAATTTGGGGTTTCCAGGTTCCTCTGTGTAAAAGTAACTGGGACAGATTTGGGTTGCCAGGTTCCTCTGTGTAAAAGTAACTGGGACAGATTTGGGTTGCCAGGTTCCTCTGTGTAAAAGTAACTGGGACAGATTTGGGTTGCCAGGTTCCTCTGTGTAAAAGTAACTGGGACAGATTTGGGGTTGCTAGGTTACTCTGTGTAATAGATACTGATATCCTCTGTTTAGACCACCACCCAAGGACAATGGGTCTAATTCCAGTAGTCAACCCAAAACAACGGCGCCGCAGAAGGGGCAGACGAAGCGGCCACCTGGTCAGGCTCTGTAGACGTGCACATTGCCCAACGCTCCCGAGTATACTAACAATCTCTGCTTCACAGGAACATGGCTCTCTCGGGATATGTTGTTGGAATCGGTTCAGCCACCGGGCTTCTCCATGCATCGCGCCGACACCTCTCTGGAAAGAGGAAGGGCAAGGGTGTATGCTTCATGATTAACGACTCATGGTGTAATCATAACAACATACAGGAACTCAAGTCCTTCTGCTCACCTGACCTAGAATTCCTTACAATCAAATGCCAGTCATTTTACCTACCAAGGGAATTCTTATCTGTTATAGTCACAGCTGTGTACATACCCCCTCAAGCAAACACCAAGACGGCCATCAAGGAACTTCACTGGACTGTATGCAAACTGGAAACCATACATCCTGAGGCTGCATTTATTGTAGCTGGAGATTTCAACAAAGCAAATTTGAGAACAAGGTAACCTAAATTCTATCAGCATATTGATTGCACTACGCGCAGGGGTAATACACTCGACCACTGCTACTCTAACTTCTGCGATGCATACAAAACCCTCCCCCGCCCTCCCTTCGGCAAATCCGACCACGACGCCATCTTGCTCAGACCGTCTTATAGGCAGAAACTCAAACAGGATGTACCAGTGACGAGAACGAGTCAACGCTGGTCTGACCAATCGAAAGCCACGTTTCAAGATAGATCACGCGGACTGGAATATGTTCCGGTCAGCCTCAGAGAACAACATGGACCTATACGCTGACTCGGTGACACATCACTGGACACGTTTATAAAGAAGTGTATTGGAGATGTTGTACTCACTGTAACTATTAAAACCCTAACCAGAAACCATTGTTGGATGGCGGCATTCGCGCAAAATTGAAAGCATGAACCATGGAAAGATGTCTGGGAATATGGCTGAATACACACAGTGTAGTCATTCTCTTCCGTCTGCTGTCCCCAAATGCTTGAAGATGTCCACCATTGTTCCTGTACCCAAGAAGGCAAAGATAACTGAACTAAATGACTAGCACTTACTTTGTAATCATGAAGTGCTTTGAGAGACTAGACAAGGATCATATCACCTCTACCTTACCTGCCACCCTAGACCCACTACAGTTTGCATTCCGCCCCAACAGGTCCACAGACGATGCCATCGGCATCACACTACACACTGCCCTATCCCAACTGGACAAGAGGGATACCCATGTAAGAATGCTGTTCATTGACTATAGCTCAGCATCCAACACCCTCCAAGTTCATCATCAAGCTGGAGGCCCTGGGTCTCAACCCCGCCCTGTGCAAGTGGGTCCTGGACTTTCTGAGGTGAAGGTAGGATACAACATCTCCACTTCGCTGATCCTCAACACTGGGGCCCCACAAGAGTGTGTGCTCAGCCCCCTCCTGTACAGCCTACAGGGAGAAGGTGAGGGCACTGGTGTCAGGAAAACAACCTCTCACTCACCATCAACAAAACAAAGGAGATGATCGTGGACTTCAGTAAACAGCAGAGGGAGCAGCCCCCATCCACATCGACGGGACAGTAGGTGGAAAGACAAACTGAATTGGTCCACCCACACAGACAGCGTGGTGAAGAAGGCACAGCAGAGCCTCTTCAACAACAAGGTTGCCACAAGAAAAGGGCAACCTTGTGTACTTTAACCATTTGTACATTGTTACAACACTGTATATATATACAGTGCCTTGCGAAAGTATTCGGCCCCTTGAACTTTGCGACCTTTTGCCACATTTCAGGCTTCAAACATAAAGATATAAAACTGTATTTTTTGTGAAGAATCAACAACAAGTGGGACACAATCATGAAGCGGAACGACATTTATTGGATATTTCAAACTTTTTTAACAAATCAAAAACTGAAAAATTGGGCGTGCAAAATTATTCAGCCCCTTTACTTTCAGTGCAGCAAACTCTCTCCAGAAGTTCAGTGAGGATCTCTGAATGATCCAATGTTGACCTAAATGACTAATGATGATAAATACAATCCAAAGTTTTATATCTTTATGTTTGAAGCCTGAAAAGTGGCAAAAGGTCGCAAAGTTCAAGGGGGCCGAATACTTTCGCAAGGCACTGTATATGTATAATATGACATTATATATATATATATATATATATATATATATATATATATATATAATATATGACATTTGTAATGTCTTTATTGTTTATTGAAACTTCTGTATGTGTATTGTTTACTGTTAATTTTTATTGTTTATTTCACTTTTGTATATTATCTACCTCACTTTGGGGTTTGTGTGGATACTGAGGGGGTTTGTGTGGATACTGATGGGGGTTTGTGTGAAACTGATGGGGGTTTGTGTGGATACTGATGGGGGTTTGTGTGGATACTGATGGGGGTTTGTTTGTGATACTGATGGGGGTTTGTGTCGATACTGATGGGGGTTTTTGTGGATATTGATGGGGTTTGTGTGGATACTGATGGGGGTTTGTGTGGATACTGAGGAGGGTTTGTGTGGATACTGAGGGGGTTTTGTGGATACTGATGGGGCTTTGTGTGGATACTGATGGGGGTTTGTGTGGATATTGATGGGGGTTTGTGTGGATACTGATGGGGGTTTGTGTGGATACTGATGGGGGTTTGTGTGGATACTGAGGAGGGTTTGTGTGGATACTGAGGAGGGTTTGTGTGGATACTGATGGGGGTTTGTGTGGATACTGATGGGGGTTTGTGTGGATACTGATGGGGGTTTGTGTGGATACTGATGGGGGTTTGTGTGGATACTGATGGGGGTTTGTGTGTCTGTTTGTTTCAGCAACACAGTGCTGAGGAAGGACGTAACGGTGATGGACACAGACTCTCCACCTAAAGCTGACGCAGGGCTCAAGCAAGGTGAGTTAACACTTTGCACAGAGGAGGGAGGAGGAGGGAGGGGAGGGAGGGAGGTGAAGGAGAGGGAGGAGGAAGGAGAACGAGGAGGGAGGGGAGGGAGGACGGAGGAGAAGGAGAGGGAGAAGGAGGAGGAGGGAAGAGGATGGAAGAGGAGGAAGGAGGAGGAGGAGGTAGGAGAAGGAAGGAGGTCCTCTAGCATAGAGAAACCGCCTGGGACCACCTGAGGCTCAGTCGGTAGAGCATGACGCATGCAATGCCAAGGGTTGTTGGTTTGATTTCTGCTGGGGCCACATACAGTGGGGCAAAAAAGTATTTAGTCAGCCACCAATTGTGCAAGTTTTCCCACTTAAAAAGATGAGAGAGGCCTGTAATTTTCATCATAGGTACACTTCAACTATGACAGACAAAATGAGGGAAAAAAATCCAGAAAATCACATTGTAGGAACTTTAATACATTTATTTGCAAATTATGGTGGAAAATAAGTATTTGGTCAATAACAAAAGTTTATCTCAATACTTTGTTATATACCCTTTGTTGGCAATGACAGAGGTCAAACGTTTTCTGTAAGTCTTCACAAGGTTTTCACACACTGTTGCTGGTATTTTGGCTCATTCCTCCATGCAGATCTCCTCTAGAGCAGTGATGTTTTGGGGCTGTTGCTGGTTAACACGGACTTTCAACTCCCTCCAAAGCAACAGCTCCAAAACATCACTGCTCTAGAGGAGATCTTGGTTCCTTCCCTATATATGTCACTCCCTTTGGTTCCTTCCCTATATATGTCACTCCCTTTGGTTCCTTCCCTGTATATGTCACTCCCTTTGGTTCCTTCCCTATATATGTCACTCCCTTTGGTTCCTTCCCTATATATGTCACTCCCTTTGGTTCCTTCCCTATATATGTCACTCCCTTTGGTTCCTTCCCTATATATGTCACTCCATTTGGTTCCATCCCTATATATGTCACTCCCTTTGGTTCCTTCCCTATATATGTCACTCCCTTTGGTTCCTTCCCTATATGTCACTCCCTTTGTCTCCTTCCCTATATATGTCACTCCCTTTGGTTCCATCCCTATATATGTCACTCCCTTTGGTTCCATCCCTATATATGTCACTGCCTTTGGTTCCTTCCCTATATATGTCACTCCCTTTGGTTCCTTCCCTATATATGTCACTCCCTTTGGTTCCTTCCCTATAAATGTCACTGCCTTTGGTTCCTTCCCTATATATGTCACTCCCTTTGTCTCCTTCCCTATATATGTCACTCCCTTTGGTTCCTTCCCTATATATGTCACTCCCTTTGGTTCCTTCCCTATATATGTCACTCCCTTTGGTTCCTTCCCTATATATGTCACTCCCTTTTTCTCCTTCCCTATATATGTCACTCCCTTTGGTTCCTTCCCTATATATGTCACTCCCTTTGGTTCCTTCCCTATATATGTCACTCCCTTTGGTTCCTTCCCTATATATGTCACTCCCTTTGGTTCCTTCCCTATATATGTCACTCCCTTTGGTTCCTTCCCTATACATGTCACTCCCTTTGTCTCCTTCCCTATATATGTCACTCCTTTTGGTTCCTTCCCTATATATGTCACTCCCTTTGGTTCCTTCCCTATATATGTCACTCCCTTTGTCTCCTTCCCTATATATGTCACTCCCTTTGGTTCCTTCCCTATATATGTCACTCCCTTTGGTTCCTTCCCTATATATGTCACTCCCTTTGGTTCCTTCCCTATATATGTCACTCCCTTTGTCTCCTTCCCTATATATGTTACTCCCTTTGGTTCCTTCCCTATATATGTCACTCCCTTTGGTTCCTTCCCTATATATGTCACTCCCTTTGGTTCCTTCCCTATATATGTCACTCCCTTTGTCTCCTTCCCTATATATGTCACTCCCTTTGGTTCCTTCCCTATATATGTCACTCCCTTTGTCTCCTTCCCTATATATGTCACTCCCTTTGGTTCCTTCCCTATATATGTCACTCCCTTTGGTTCCTTCCCTATATATGTCACTCCCTTTGTCTCCTTCCCTATATATGTCACTCCCTTTGTCTCCTTCCCTATATATGTCACTCCCTTTGTCTCCTTCCCTATATTTGTCACTCCCTTTGTCTCCTTCCCTATATATGTCACTCCCTTTGTCTCCTTCCCTATATTTGTCACTCCCTTTGTCTCCTTCCCTATATATGTCACTCCCTTTGGTTCCTTCCCTATATTTGTCACTCCCTTTGGTTCTGTATCTGTAAAATGTATGCATGCATGACTATAACTGGCTTTGGAAAGAAGCATCAGTTAAATGGCTTTTATCATGATATGTTGTATTATTATAAGGTTTTGGTGTTCACAGGGTCAGAGTAGGACTGATAATCCACATTCATTGTTCAAATCTCCCACTTCCTGTCCATGTCATGTAGTTCATTATCTAAAAGACCAAACTGATTGGAGATCAGCACTGAGATGCTTTGGCTACATTTACACAGGCAATCCAATTCTGATCTTTTGCCACTAATTTGTCTTTTGGTCAATGAGATCAGATATTTTGCTAATAATTGGGCTGCCTGAATAAATTCAGCCTTTGTGAATATAGGGCATGATCTTATGTCACTTCTCTCAGACCTGGCAGAGAGAGCCGGGAGGAAGAAATATAAAATCCATGTTCTGTGCTCCGCTGGGGCTAAGGTGTCTGCTGCCACCTCAGAATCCAGTTCTGTTTGAAAAGGTTCCTGCTGCCAGGAACTCTCTCTCTCTCTCTCTCTCTCTCTCTCCTCTCTCTACTCTCTTCTCTCTCTCTCTCTACTCTCTCTCTCTCTACTCTCTTCTCTCTCTCTACTCTCTTCTCTCTCTCTCTCTCTCTCTCTCTCTCTCTCTCTCTCTCTCTCTCTCTCTCTCTCTCTCTCTCTCTCTCTCTCTACTCTCTCTCTCTCTCTCTCTCTCTCTCTCCACTCTCTTCTCTCTCTCTCTCTACTCTCTTCTCTCTCTCTCTCTACTCTCTTCTCTCTCTCTACTCTCTTCTCTCTTCTCTCTCTCTCTCTACTCTCTCTCTCTCTCTCTCTCTCTTCTCTCTCTCTCTACTCTCTTCTCTCTCTACTCTCTTCTATCTCTCTCTCTCTACTCTCTTCACTCTCTTTCTCTGTCTGTCTGTCTGTCTGTCTGTCTGTCTGTCTGTCTGTCTGTCTGTCTGTCTGTCACTCTCTCTCTCTCTCTCTCTCTCTCTCTCTCTCTCTCTTTCTCTCTGTCTCTCTTTTCTCTCTCTCTACTCTCTCTCTTCCCTCTCTCCCTCTCTCTCTCCCTCTTCTCTCCCTCTTCTCTCTCTCTACTCTCTCTCTCTAGTCTGTCTGTCTGTCTGTCCGTCCGTCCGTCCGTCCGTCCGTCCGTCCGTCCGTCCGTCCGTCCGTCCGTCCCATTTCTGGGATCTTTTATTTCAGCTCATGAAACATGCGACCAACATGTTCCGTTTATATTTTTGTTCAGTGTGTGTATTTATATATATATATATTTATATATATATATATTTATGTTTTTGATTTTTCAAAGTAGACACACTTTGCCCTGACAGCTTTGCACACTCTTGGCATCCTCTCAACCAGCTTCATGAGGTCGTCACCTGGAATGCATTTCAATTATTGTGTGTGTCTATGTGTGTCTGTGTGTGTCAGTGCTGGATGCGGCTGTGGAGTTTGTGCATCAGGCGGTGGTGCCCGGCTCCTGGAGGACTGAGGTGAAAGACGAGAGTTCCACAAGTGAGGAAGATGAGGAGGAGGAAGAGCAGGAGGAAGAGGCCAGTGAAGAGGAGGATGAGGTAATCATGTCACATCAACCTGCTGGCTGCTGAGTAAAGCGAGAAACTCACCAGGGGGAGGGGGGAGCAAGCAAGCAGAGCGAGGAGGTTGGAAAGGACAGGCAGAGCAGTGACTGTATGCTAGAAGGATAGTCCATGTTTCCAGTCATCTTTGCTGATAGCAAGGTTGTTTCCTTAAGTGGATGAGTCTGTCTGATTTAGCATGTACGGTAAATCCTCAACTGTTAGCTACCTCTTTTTCAATTCAAGTGAGCAAGAAAAGAGTGAATAATGACATGTCTGTTGTTTTGTGTGACTACAGCACCAGCGACAATACGCTAAAATAGAGACCTTCAAATTGAGCGAGGCGTTAAAGTGGACGACCCGCCCCCCCCGCCCGGCTTGGGTTGGGTCATTATAATTCAAAACAATGCATTCTAAAATAATCACATAACGCCTCACACGCTCACCCTTAGTGAGTTTAACACATTGGAGAGATGTGAGTTTAAGCCATTGGAGAGATGTGTCCTTTAGTGAGTTTAACACATTGGAGAGATGTGTCCTTTAGTGAGTTTAAGCCATTGGAGAGATGTGTCCTTTAGTGAGTTTAAGCCATTGGAGAGATGTGTCCTTTAGTGAGTTTAACACATTGGAGAGATGTGTCCTTTAGTGAGTTTAAGCCATTGGAGAGATGTGAGTTTAAGCCATTGGAGAGATGTGAGTTTAAGCCATTGGAGAGATGTGTCCTTTAGTGAGTTTAAGCCATTGGAGAGATGTGTCCTTTAGTGAGTTTAAGCCATTAGAGAGATGTGTCCTTTAGTGAGTTTAAGCCATTAGAGAGATGTGTCCTTTAGTGAGTTTAAGCCATTGGAGAGATGTGAGTTTAAGCCATTGGAGAGATGTGAGTTTAAGCCATTGGAGAGATGTGTCCTTTAGTGAGTTTAAGCCATTAGAGAGATGTGAGTTTAAGCCATTGGAGAGATGTGAGTTTAACACATTGGAGAGATGTGTCCTTTAGTGAGTTTAACACATTGGAGAGATGTGTCCTTTAGTGAGTTTAAGCCATTGGAGAGATGTGTCCTTTAGTGAGTTTAACACATTGGAGAGATGTGTCCTTTAGTGAGTTTAAGCCATTGGAGAGATGTGAGTTTAAGCCATTGGAGAGATGTGAGTTTAAGCCATTGGAGAGATGTGTCCTTTAGTGAGTTTAAGCCATTGGAGAGATGTGAGTTTAAGCCATTGGAGAGATGTGAGTTTAAGCCATTGGAGAGATGTGAGTTTAACACATTGGAGAGATGTGTCCTTTAGTGAGTTTAAGCCATTGGAGAGATGTGAGTTTAAGCCATTGGAGAGATGTGTCCTTTGGTGAGTTTAACACATTGGAGAGATGTGTCCTTTAGTGAGTTTAAGCCATTAGAGAGATGTGTCCTTTAGTGAGTTTAAGCCATTGGAGAGATGTGTCCTTTAGTGAGTTTAACACATTGGAGAGATGTGTCCTTTAGTGAGTTTAAGCCATTGGAGAGATGTGAGTTTAAGCCATTGGAGAGATGTGAGTTTAAGCCATTGGAGAGATGTGTCCTTTAGTGAGTTTAAGCCATTGGAGAGATGTGTCCTTTAGTGAGTTTAACACATTAGACAGATGTGTCCTTTAGTGAGTTTAAGCCATTGGAGAGATGTGTCCTTTAGTGAGTTTAAGCCATTAGAGAGATGTGTCCTTTAGTGAGTTTAACACATTGGAGAGATGTGTCCTTTAGTGAGTTTAAGCCATTGGAGAGATGTGTCCTTTAGTGAGTTTAAGCCATTGGAGAGATGTGAGTTTAACACATTGGAGAGATGTGTCCTTTAGTGAGTTTAAGCCATTAGAGAGATGTGCCCTTTGAGTTTAGGCGTTAAGTTGGCACAGAAGGGGCGGCAGAGTAGCCTAGTGGTTAGAGCGTTGGACTAGTAACCGGAAGGTTGCAAGTTCAAATCCCTGAGCTGACAAGGTATAAATCTGTCGTTCTGCCCCTGAACAGGCAGTTAACCCACTGTTCCTAGGCCGTCATTGAAAATAAGAATTTGTTCTTAACTGACTTGCCTGGTTAAATAAAGGTTAAAAAAATAATAATTAAAAAGGGCAATAAATCAGTTTGGACAGTTTACGAGAAAAGGGCTCCCCCAAGGTTAAATTCTAGGACCCATTTGTTCCGCGCTGTAGATAAATGATATAGAAAGAACTATAAATCGGTCAAATAGTATAAACATTGTCCAGGATAATGACGCATCTTTTCAGTGGGAGGAGCAAAGCTGAGCTCTTTATTGTTATTTCCTGTTCCTGTGTGCAGGAGGAAGTGGAGCCGTTCCCCGAGGAGAGAGACAATTTCCTGCAGCAGCTGTACAAGTTCATGGAGGACAGAGGTCTGCGGTTTATAGAATGAAACATTTCAACCCATTAACTTAATGTACCCACCCTGCACCTGACAGCAGAGGAGGCTGGTTTGAGGAGTGATAGGAAGCTGGAATGGAATAAATGGAACTGAAGACAAACAAATGATAACCGTTCCATCCCAGCCATTACAATGAGCTTGTCCTCCTATAGCTCCCCCCACCAGCCTCCTCTGCCCGACAGTTACTGGATGATTTGATGGTTTCTGTATTCTATCAGGAAGACATTGAGGCCATGGTCTCTTTTCCAAGTGTGCCCTGTACAATGCAATATAAATAATAACATTTTACACCTAAAAAATGATATACAGAACCAGTCAAAAGTTCGGACACAGCTACTCATTCCAGGGTTTTTCTTTATTTTTACTTTTTTCTACATTGTAGAATAATAGTGAAGACATCAAAACTATGATATAACACAAATTGAATCATGTATTAACCAAACAAGTGTTAAACAAATCAAAATATATTTTATATTTGAGATTCTTCAAAGTAGCCACCCTTTACATTGATGACAGCTTTGCACACTCTTGGCATTCTCTCAACCAGCTTCATGAGGTAGTTACCTGGAATGCATTTGAATTAACAGGTGTGCCTTGTTAAACATTAATTTGTGGAATTTCTTCAAACGCATTAAGAAGGAATCAGTTGTGTTGTGACAAGGTAGGGGGGTATACAGAATATAGCCCTATTTAGTAAAAGACCAAGCCCATATTATGGCAAGAACAGCTCAAAAAAAGCAAGGAGAAACGACAGTCCATCATTACTTTAAGACATGAAGGTCAGTCAATCCGTAAAATGTCAAGAACTTTGAAAGTTTCTTCAATTGCAGTCGGCAAAAACCATCAAGCGCTATGATGAAACTGGCTCTTATGAGGATCGCCATCAGAAAGGACCCAGAGTTGCATCTGCTGCAGAGAATACATTCATTAGAGTTCCATCCTCAGAAATTGCAGCCCAAATAAATGCTTCACAGAGTTCAAGTAACAGACGCATCTCAACATCAACTGTTCAGAGGAGACTGAGTGAATCATGGTCGAATTGCTGCAACGAAACCACTACTAAAAGACAGCAGTAAGAAGAGACTTGCCTGGGCCAAGAAACACAAGGAATATTCTGGCTGATCTCCGCTCTACTACCCCTCTAGAGACTGATGGAAAAGCATTTCAGGTGAAGCTGGTTGAGAGAATGCCAAGAGTGTGCAAAGCTGTTATCAAGGCAGAGGGTGGCTACTTTGAAGAATCTCAAATATACCTTGCGTTCCAAATGGCACCCTATTTCCTATATAGTGCACTACTTTTGACCAGGACCAATAGGGAATCCCATAGGTAGTGCACTACTTTTGACCAGGGCCAATAGGGAATCCCATATATAGTGCACTACTTTTGACCAGGGCCCATAGGGAATCCCATAGGTAGTGCACTACTTTTGACCAGGACCAATAGGGAATCCCATAGGTAGTGCACTACTTTTGACCAGGGCCAATAGGGAATCCCATAAGGTAGTGCACTACTTTTGACCAGGGCCAATAGGGAAACACATGTTTAAATCAAATCAAATGTATTTATATAGCCCTTCGTACATCAGCTGATATCTCAAAGTGCTGTACAGAAACCCAGCCTAAAACCCCAAACAGCAAGCAATGCAGGTGTAGAAGCACGGTGGCTAGGAAAAACTCCCTAGAAAGGCCAAAACCTAGGAAGTAACCTAGAGAGGAACCAGGCTATGTGGGGTGGCCAGTCCTCTTCTGGCTGTGCCGGGTGGAGATTATAACAGAACATGACCAAGATGTTCAAATGTTCATAAATGACCAGCATGGTCAAATAATAATAAATAATAATAATCACAGTAGTTGTCAAGGGTGCAGCAAGTCAGCACCTCAGGAGTAAATGTCAGTTGGCTTTTCATAACCGATCATTGAGTATCTCTACCACTCCTCCTGTCTCTAGAGAGTTGAAAACAGCAGGTCTGGGACAGGTCAGGGTTCCAAAGCCGCAGGCAGAACAGTTGAAACTGGAGCAGCAGCACGGCCAGGTCGACTGGGGACAGTAAGGAATCATCATGCCAGGTAGTCATGATCCTAGGGCTCAGGCATGGTCCTAGGGCTCAGGCATGGTCCTAGGGCTCAGGCATGGTCCTAGGGCTCAGGCATGGTCCTAGGGCTCAGGACCTCCGAGAGAGAGAAAGAAAGAGAGAATTCGAGAGAATTAGAGAGAGCATATTTAAATTCACACAGGACACCGGATAAGACAGGAGAAATACTCCAGATATAACAGACTGACCCTACCCCCCCGACACATAAACTACTGCAGCATAAATACTGGAGGCTGGAACAGGAGGGGTCAGGAGACACTGTGGCCCCATCCGATGATACCCCCGGACAGGGCCAAACAGGCAGGATATAACCCCACCCACTTTACCGAAGCACAGCCCCCACACCACTAGAGGGATATCTTCAACCACCAATTTACTACCCTGAGACAAGGCTGATTATAGCCCACGAAGATCTCCCCCACGGCACAAACCCGAGTGGGGTGCCAACCCAGACAGGAAGATCACGTCAGAGACTCAAGCCACTCAAGTGACGCACCCTTCCTAGGGACGGCATGGAAGAGCACCAGTAAACCAGTGACTCAGCCCTGTAATAGGGTTTGAGGCAGAGAATCCCAGTGGAAAGAGGGGAACCGGCCAGTCAGAGACAGCAAGGGCGGTTCGTTGCTCCAGAGCCTTTCCGTTCACCTTCCCACTCCTGGGCCAGACTACACTCAATCATATGACCCACTGAAGAGATGAGTCTTCAGTAAAGATTTAATGGTTGAGACCGAGTCTGCGTCTCTCACATGGGTAGGCAGACCATTGCATAAAAATGGAGCTCTATAGGAGAAAGCCCTGCCTCCAGCTGTTTGCTTAGAAATTCTAGGGACAATTAGGAGGCCTGTGTCTTGTGACTGTAGCGTACGTGTAGGTATGTACGGCAGGACCAAATCAGAGAGATAGGTAGGAGCAAGCCCATGTAATGCTTTGTAGGTTAGCAGTAAAACCTTGAAATCAGCCCTTGCCTTAACAGGAAGCTAGTGTTGGGAGGCTAGCACTATAGTAATATGATCACATTTTGGTTCTAGTCAGGATTCTAGCAGCCGTATTTAGCACCAACGAAGTTTATTTAGTGCTTTATCCGGGTAGCCGGAAAGTAGAGCATTGCAGTCGTCTAACCTAGAAGTAACAAAAGCATGGATTAATTTTTCTGCATCATTTTTGGACATAAAGTTTCTGATTTTTGCAATGTTACGTAGATGGAAAAAAGCTGTCCTTGAAACAGTCTTGAAATGTTTGTCAAAAGAGAGATCAGGGTCCAGAGTAAATCCGAGGTCCTTCACAGTTTAATTTGAGACGACTGTACAACCATCAAGATTAATTGTCAGATTCAACAGAATATCTCTTTGTTTCTTGGGACCTAGAACAAGCATCTCTGTTTTGTCCGAGTTTAAAAGTAGAATGTTTGCAGCCATCTACTTCCTTATGTCTGAAACACAGGCTTCTAGCAAGGGCAATTTTGGGGCTTCACCATGTTTCATAGAAATGTACAGCTGTGTGTCATCTGCATAGCAGTGAAAGTTAACATTATGTTTTCAAATGACATCACCAAGAGGTAAAATATATAGTGAAAACAATAGTGGTCCTAAATCGGAACCTTGAGGGACACTGAATTTTAAGAGGTCTAAAGAGGTCTTTCTACTGACACTGAAAAACACCAAAAGAAAGATGCCCAGGGTCACTGCTCACCTGCGTGAACGTGCCTTAGGCATGCTGCAAGGAGGGCTGCAGATGTGGCCAGTGCAATAATTTGCAATGTCCGTACTGTGAGACGCCTAAGATGCTACAGCGAGACAGGACGGACAGCTAGACCACGCGTAACAACACCTGCACAGGATCGGTACATCTAAACAACACACCTGCGGGACAGGTACAGGATGCAACAACAACTGCCCGAGTTACACCAGGAACGCACAATCCCTCCATCAGTGCTCAGACTGTCCGCAATAGGCTGAGAGAGGCTGGATTGAGGGCTCGCAGGCCTGTTGTAAGGCAGGTCCTCACCAGACATCACCGGCAACGTCGCCTTTGTACACAAACCCACCGTCGCTGGACCAGAAATGACCTGCAAAAAGCGCTCTACACTGGTGGTTTTGTCAGGGGTGATATTCGGTTTCGTGTTTACCGTCGAAGGAATGAGCGTTACACCGAGGCCTGTACTCTGGAACGGGATCGATCTGTTCCGTCAAGGTCTAGGGCGGTGTGTCACAGCATCATCGGACTGAGCTTCTTGTCATTGCGTTACAGGGAAGACATTCTCCTCCCTCATGTGGTACCCTTCCTGCAGGCTCATCTTGACATGACCCTCCAGCATGACAATGCCACCAGCCATAACTGCTCGTTCTGGCATGATTTCCTGCAAGACAGGAATGTCAGTGTTCTGCCATGGCCAGCGAAGAGCCCGGATCTCAATTTCATTGAGCACGTCTGGGCCCTGTTGGATCGGAGGGTGAGGGCTAGGGCCATTCCCCCCAGAAATGTCCCGGAACGTGCAGGTGCCTTGGTGGAAGAGTGGGGTAACATCTCACAGCAAGAACTGGCAAATCTGGTGCCGTTCATGAGGAGATGCACTGTCGTACTTAATGCAGCTGGTGGCCACACCAGATACTGACTGTTACTTTTGATTTTGACCCCCCTTCGTTCAGGGACACATTATTCAATTTCTGTTAGTCACATGTCTCTGGAACTTGTTCAGTTTATGTCTCAGTTGTTGAATCTTGTTCATACAAATATTTACACATGTTAAGTGTGTTGAAAATAAATGCAGTTGACAGTGAGAGGACGTTTCTTTTTTTGCTGAGTTTATAAACAATAAAGTAATGGGAAGCACAAACACAACGTGCGCAATACTTCTGAGATAATCTATACTGGGCTTTCAGGGACTAAGCGTTGGGTTGTGTTTATCCTCCTGTAGGAACCCCCATCAACAAGAAGCCCGTGCTGGGCTACAGGAACCTGGACCTCTTTAAGCTCTACAGACTGGTGCACCAACTGGGAGGCTTCCATGATGTGAGTACCACACATTTATCATGACGTTCATTGGTGTTCCACATCTTAACCCTCACTTCTAATTGGACCCTGTGATGTATTGATGTGCTGTAGTTCCCTGTGATGTATTGATGTGCTGTAGTTCCCTGTGATGTATTGATGTGCTGTAGTTCCCTGTGATGTGTTGATGTGCTGTAGTTCCCTGTGATGTATTGATGTGCTGTAGTTCCCTGTGATGTATTGATGTGCTGTAGTTCCCTGTGATGTGTTGATGTGCTGTAGTTCCCTGTGATGTATTGATGTGCTGTAGTTCCCTGTGATGTGTTGATGTGCTGTAGTTCCCTGTGATGTAGTTCCCTGATGATGTATTGATGTGCTGTAGTTCCCTGTGATGTATTGATGTGCTGTAGTTCCCTGTGATGTATTGATGTGATGTAGTTCCCTGTGATGTATTGATGTGCTGTAGTTCCCTGTGATATATTGATGTGATGTAGTTCCCTGTGATGTATTGATGTGATGTAGTTCCCTGTGATGTATTGATGTGCTGTAGTTCCCTGTGATGTATTGATGTGATGTAGTTCCCTGTGATGTATTGATGTGATGTAGTTCCCTGTGATGTATTGATGTGATGTAGTTCCCTGTGATGTATTGATGTGATGTAGTTCCCTGTGATGTATTGATGTGCTGTAGTTCCCTGTGATGTATTGATGTGCTGTAATTCCCTGTGATGTATTGATGTGCTGTAGTTCCCTGTGATGTATTGATGTGCTGTAGTTCCCTGTGATGTATTGATGTGCTGTAGTTCCCTGTGATGTGTTGATGTGCTGTAGTTCCCTGTGATGTATTGATGTGCTGTAGTTCCCTGTGATGTGTTGATGTGCTGTAGTTCCCTGTGATGTAGTTCCCTGTGATGTATTGATGTGCTGTAGTTCCCTGTGATGTATTGATGTGCTGTAGTTCCCTGTGATGTATTGATGTGATGTAATTCCCTGTGATGTATTGATGTGCTGTAGTTCCCTGTGATGTATTGATGTGATGTAGTTCCCTGTGATGTATTGATGTGATGTAGTTCCCTGTGATGTATTGATGTGCTGTAGTTCCCTGTGATGTATTGATGTGATGTAGTTCCCTGTGATGTATTGATGTGATGTAGTTCCCTGTGATGTATTGATGTGATGTAGTTCCCTGTGATGTGCTGTAGTTCCCTGTGATGTATTGATGTGCTGTAGTTCCCTGTGATGTATTGATGTGCTGTAGTTCCCTGTGATGTATTGATGTGCTGTAATTCCCTGTGATGTATTGATGTGATGTAGTTCCCTGTGATGTATTGATGTGCTGTAGTTCCCTGTGATGTATTGATGTGCTGTAGTTCCCTGTGATGTATTGATGTGATGTAGTTCCCTGTGATGTGTTGATGTGCTGTAGTTCCCTGTGATGTATTGATGTGCTGTAGTTCCCTGTGATGTATTGATGTGCTGTAGTTCCCTGTGATGTAGTTCCCTGTGATGTATTGATGTGCTGTAGTTCCCTGTGATGTATAGTTGTGCTGTAGTTCCCTGTGATGTATTGATGTGCTGTAGTTCCCTGTGATGTATTGATGTGCTGTAGTTCCCTGTGATGTATTGATGTGCTGTAGTTCCCTGTGATGTATTGATGTGCTGTAGTTCCCTGTGATGTATTGATGTGCTGTAGTTCCCTGTGATGTATTGATGTGATGTAGTTCCCTGTGATGTATTGTTGTGCTGTAGTTCCCTGTGATGTATTGATGTGCTGTAGTTCCCTGTGATGTATTGATGTGATGTAGTTCCCTGTGATGTATTGATGTGCTGTAGTTCCCTGTGATGTATTGATGTGATGTAGTTCCCTGTGATGTGTTGTTGTGCTGTAGTTCCCTGTGATGTATTGATGTGCTGTAGTTCCCCGTGATGTATTGATGTGATGTAGTTCCCTGTGATGTATTGATGTGCTGTAGTTCCCTGTGATGTATTGATGTGATGTAGTTCCCTGTGATGTATTGATGTGCTGTAGTTCCCTGTGATGTATTGATGTGATGTAGTTCCCTGTGATGTATTGATGTGCTGTAGTTCCCTGTGATGTATTGATGTGCTGTAGTTCCCTGTGATGTATTGATGTGCTGTAGTTCCATTTAGATTTCACCAGCCTTCTAGTCAGACACATTGTCTTTCTCTCTGACAAACATGTATCTCTTGTTCCCTGTTTCACTCTGTGCCCTGTCCTCTGTGTCCTGTCCTCTGTGTCCTGTCCTCTGTGTCCTGTCCCCTGTGTCCTGTCCCTGTGTCCTGTCCTCTGTGTCCTGTCCCCTCTGTGTCCTGTCCCCTCTGTGTCCTGTCCCCTCTGTGTCCTGTCCCCTCTGTGTCCTGTCCTCTGTGTCCTGTCCTCTGTGTCCTGTCCTCTGTGTCCTGTCCTCTGTGTCCTGTCCTCTGTGTCCTGTCCTCTGTGTCCTGTCCCCTCTGTGTCCTGTCCTCTGTGTCCTGTCCTCTGTGTCCTGTCCCCTGTGTCCTGTCCCCTGTGTCCTGTCCTCTGTGTCCTGTCCCCTCTGTGTCCTGTCCCCTCTGTGTCCTGTCCCCTCTGTGTCCTGTCCTCTGTGTCCTGTCCTCTGTGTCCTGTCCCCTGTGTCCTGTCCTCTGTGTCCTGTCCTCTGTGTCCTGTCCTCTGTGTCCTGTCCTCTGTGTCCTGTCCCCTCTGTGTCATGTCCTCTCATGTCCTGAGCAGATTGAGAGTGGATCCGTATGGAAGACTGTCTACCAGGCTCTGGGAATCCCTGTTCTCAACTCTGCCGCCGGCTACAATGTCAAATGTGCTTACCGCAAGTACGTAGTGAGAGCCTATTGATCTGTTTACCACTGATACCGTACATTTTAGTGGGACCCCTCTTGAGTCGCTGTGGTGATATTGATACAATCAGGCTGTGTCTGGTGTGGTATCCTCAGGTACCTGTATTGTTGTTATGGTGTGGTGGTAATCCTCAGGTACCTGTATTGTTGTTATGGTGTGGTGGTAATCCTCAGGTACCTGTATTGTTGTTATGGTGTGGTGGTAATCCTCCTCAGGTACCTGTATTGTTGTTATGGTGTGGTGGTAATCCTCCTCAGGTACCTGTATTGATGTTATGGTGTGGTGGTAATCCTCAGGTACCTGTATTGATGTTATGGTGTGGTGGTAATCCTCAGGTACCTGTATTGTTGTTATGGTGTGGTGGTAATCCTCAGGTACCTGTATTGTTGTTATGGTGTGGTATCCTCAGGTACCTGTATTGTTGTTATGGTGTGGTATCCTCAGGTACCTGTATTGTTGTTATGGTGTGGTATCCTCAGGTACCTGTATTGTTGTTATGGTGTGGTGGTAATCCTCAGGTACCTGTATTGTTGTTATGGTGTGGTATCCTCAGGTACCTGTATTGTTGTTATGGTGTGGTGGTAATCCTCAGGTACCTGTATTGTTGTTATGGTGTTGGTACCTGTATTGGTTATGGTGTGGTGGTAATCCTCAGGTACCTGTATTGTTGTTATGGTGTGGTGGGTATCCTCAGCTACCTGTATTGTTGTTATGGTGTGGTGGTAATCCTCAGGTACCTGTATTGTTGTTATGGTGTGGTGGGTAATCCTCAGCTACCTGTATTGTTGTTATGGTGTGGTGGTAATCCTCAGGTACCTGTATTGTTGTTATGGTGTGGTGGTAATCCTCAGGTACCTGTATTGTTGTTATGGTCTGGTGGTAATCCTCAGGTACCTGTATTGTTGTTATGGTGTGGTGGTAATCCTCCTCAGGTACCTGTATTGTTGTTATGGTGTGGTGGTAATCCTCAGGTACCTGTATTGTTGTTATGGTGTGGTATCCTCAGGTACCTGTATTGTTGTTATGGTGTGGTGGTAATCCTCCTCAGGTACCTGTATTGTTGTTATGGTGTGGTGGTAATCCTCATCAGGTACCTGTATTGTTGTTATGGTGTGGTGGTAATCCTCATCAGGTACCTGTATTGTTGTTATGGTGTGGTGGTAATCCTCAGGTACCTGTATTGTTGTTATGGTGTGGTGGTAATCCTCAGGTACCTGTATTGTTGTTATGGTGTGGTGGTAATCCTCAGGTACCTGTATTGTTGTTATGGTGTGGTAATCCTCAGGTACCTGTATTGTTGTTATGGTGTGGTAATCCTCAGGTACCTGTATTGTTGTTATGGTGTGGTGGTAATCCTCAGGTACCTGTATTGTTGTTATGGTGTGGTAATCCTCCTCAGGTACCTGTATTGTTGTTATGGTGTGGTGGTAATCCTCAGGTACCTGTATTGTTGTTATGGTGTGGTATCCTCAGGTACCTGTATTGTTGTTATGGTGTGGTGGTAATCCTCAGGTACCTGTATTGTTGTTATGGTGTGGTAATCCTCAGGTACCTGTATTGTTGTTATGGTGTGGTGGTAATCCTCAGGTACCTGTATTGTTGTTATGGTGTGGTATCCTGGTACCTGTATTGTTGTTATGGTGTGGTGGTAATCCTCAGGTACCTGTATTGTTGTTATGGTGTGGTGGTAATCCTCCTCAGGTACCTGTATTGTTGTTATGGTGTGGTGGTAATCCTCATCAGGTACCTGTATTGTTGTTATGGTGTGGTGGTAATCTTCCTCAGGTACCTGTATTGTTGTTATGGTGTGGTGGTAATCCTCCTCAGGTACCTGTATTGTTGTTATGGTGTGGTGGTAATCCTCAGGTACCTGTATTGTTGTTATGGTGTGGTGGTAATCCTCAGGTACCTGTATTGTTGTTATGGTGTGGTGGTAATCCTCAGGTACCTGTATTGTTGTTATGGTGTGGTGGTAATCCTCAGGTACCTGTATTGTTGTTATGGTGTGGTGGTAATCCTCAGGTACCTGTATTGTTGTTATGGTGTGGTGGTAATCCTCAGGTACCTGTATTGTTGTTATGGTGTGGTAATCCTCCTCAGGTACCTGTATTGTTGTTATGGTGTGGTGGTAATCCTCAGGTACCTGTATTGTTGTTATGGTGTGGTATCCTCAGGTACCTGTATTGTTGTTATGGTGTGGTGGTAATCCTCAGGTACCTGTATTGTTGTTATGGTGTGGTAATCCTCAGGTACCTGTATTGTTGTTATGGTGTGGTGGTAATCCTCCTCAGGTACCTGTATTGTTGTTATGGTGTGGTATCCTCAGGTACCTGTATTGTTGTTATGGTGTGGTGGTAATCCTCAGGTACCTGTATTGTTGTTATGGTGTGGTGGTAATCCTCCTCAGGTACCTGTATTGATGTTATGGTGTGGTGGTAATCCTCAGGTACCTGTATTGTTGTTATGGTGTGGTGGTAATCCTCCTCAGGTACCTGTATTGATGTTATGGTGTGGTGGTAATCCTCAGGTACCTGTATTGTTGTTATGGTGTGGTGGTAATCCTCCTCAGGTACCTGTATTGTTGTTATGGTGTGGTGGTAATCCTCAGGTACCTGTATTGTTGTTATGGTGTGGTGGTAATCCTCCTCAGGTACCTGTATTGATGTTATGGTGTGGTGGTAATCCTCAGGTACCTGTATTGTTGTTATGGTGTGGTGGTAATCCTCCTCAGGTACCTGTATTGTTGTTATGGTGTGGTGGTAATCCTCAGGTACCTGTATTGTTGTTATGGTGTGGTATCCTCAGGTACCTGTATTGTTGTTATGGTGTGGTGGTAATCCTCAGGTACCTGTATTGTTGTTATGGTGTGGTAATCCTCAGGTACCTGTATTGTTGTTATGGTGTGGTGGTAATCCTCCTCAGGTACCTGTATTGTTGTTATGGTGTGGTATCCTCAGGTACCTGTATTGATGTTATGGTGTGGTATCCTCCTCAGGTACCTGTATTGTTGTTATGGTGTGGTGGTAATCCTCCTCAGGTACCTGTATTGATGTTATGGTGTGGTGGTAATCCTCAGGTACCTGTATTGTTGTTATGGTGTGGTGGTAATCCTCCTCAGGTACCTGTATTGTTGTTATGGTGTGGTATCCTCAGGTACCTGTATTGTTGTTATGGTGTGGTGGTAATCCTCCTCAGGTACCTGTATTGTTGTTATGGTGTGGTATCCTCAGGTACCTATATTGTTGTTATGGTGTGGTGGTAATCCTCCCCAGGTACCTGTATTGATGTTATGGTGTGGTGGTAATCCTCAGGTACCTGTATTGTTGTTATGGTGAGGTGGTAATCCTCCTCAGGTACCTGTATTGTTGTTATGGTGTGGTATCCTCAGGTACCTATATTGTTGTTATGGTGTGGTAATCCTCCTCAGGTACCTGTATGGGTTTGAGGAGTACTGTACCTCCTGCGCCATCACTTTCCGCATGGACCTTCCACTGAAGCAGCCCAAGGCAGAGGGGGGCAAGGCTGAGGGGGAGACGGGGGAGGCAGGGGGAGACAGTTCTGTCCCACCTGTAGCCTCTTCAAGCTCAGCAGAGGAGCAGAAACGGAAAGCCTGCTACTCTGAGAGAGAGAACCTGTGCTGCTCAGAGACCAGCAGCACTCAGCCCATCGTCTGCAAGGTACTGGACTCTCTCTCTCTCTCTCTCTCTCTCTCTCTCTCTCTCTCTCTGTCAGTATAAGCACCCAGCCCAGTTCCCAACAACATCAGGATCATCTTTAGCGTCAGGATCATCTTTTGCATCAGGATCCTCTTTAGCGTCAGGATCCTCTTTAGCGTCAGGATCATCTTTGGCATCAGGATCCTCTTTAGCGTCAGGATCATCTTTAGCATCTTTGGCATCAGGATCATCTTTAGCATCAGGATCATCTTTAGTGTCAGGATCATCTTTGGCATCAGGATCATCTTTAGCTTCTTTAGCATCAGGATCATCTTTAGCCTCTTTAGCATCACGATCATCTTTAGCGTCAGGATCATCTTTAGCCTCTTTAGCATCAGGATCATCTTTAGCATCAGGATCATCTTTAGCGTCAGGATCATGTTTAGCATCAGGATCATCTTTAACATCTTTAGCGTCGGGATCATTTTTAGCATCAGGATCATCTTTAACATCAAGATCATCTTTAGCATCAGGATCATCTTTAACATCAGGATCATCTTTAACATCTTTAACATCAAGATCATCTTTAGCGTCAGGATCATCTTTGGCTTCAGGATCATCTTTGGCGTCAGGATCATCTTTAGCATCTTTGGCGTCAGGATCATCTTTAGCATCTTTGGCATCAGGATCATGTTTAGCGTGAGGTAGTATAATGATTGATTAACAGGGTATGAAGTAAGGACATCATATCCCTCCCCACAGGAGGATACTGAGCTCACCCGGAACAGACCAGAGCTGGAACCTCTGAAGGCTGAGCAGCAGAAGGCTGAGAGAGAAGGTGGTGATGATGATGATGATGGTGTTGATGATGAGGAAGGAAACGACCATCACAAGCACGGCTCTGATGATGAAGACGGCCCTTCATTTGCTCGCCTCAGAGAGGAGGGAGTGAAGCTGGAGCCTTACGATGAGGAGCAGGAGGCTGGGAAGGCGGAGGACATTTCTGGCTCTGGGTAGGTGGTTCTCTCCCCCAGGGGCTGGGGTAGTAGACTGTGCTGTTGATGGGGGGGGTTGCAGAATTACAGAAACTTTCCTGAAATCACCAGGAAATCCTGGTTGGAGGAAGGGAATCTTCAGACCAGGATTTCTGGAAAAGCTTATTTAGGGAAGTTTCTGGAATTTTGCAACCCTAATGGTGATATCCTTAGGATGTGTCTGTATTTGGGGAAGTCTTCAGCCGATCGGGTATGATGCCCACGACGTTCTGATGGAATAGTAGACCCGATATCATTCAGTCGTGTATTCATTAACTAAACTTCCAATTATTGTAGAACATTAATCAGTAGCAGAAGACAGGTCCTTGAAAGAGCAGAGAACATGTGGTGCACACAAAGAATATGCCAGTACTCGGTATCTATGCAAAAATAGCATTTTCCATTTGAAATATATATTTTTCACTCTTGATACTTGTGTTGCCTTAAACGTAATGACATAATACTATAGGCATTCCCTGTCAGCTAAAGAGTTGCGGCTGTGAGTCCGCTAGCTAGCTTCATTAGGTAGTTAACCCTCTTTAACCACTGTTAACCTGCTGGTTGATCTCTGCTCTACTACCCCTCAACTCTCTATTGTTCTGGCTGAGCTCTACTCTACTACCCCTCTACCCTCTATTGATCTGGCTGAGCTCTACTCTACTGCCCCTCTACTCTCTATTGTTCTGGCTAAGCTCTACTCTACTGCCCCTCTACTCTCTATTGTTCTGGCTGAGCTCTACTCTTACTACCCCTCTACTCTCTATTGTTCTGGCTGAGCTCTACTCTACTGCCCCTCTACTCTCTCTTGTTCTGGCTGAGCTCTACTGCCCCTATTGATCTGGCTGAGCTTGATCTGTTCTGGCTGAGCTCTACTCTACTGCCCCTCTACTCTCTCTTGTTCTGGCTGAGCTCTACTCTGCTGCCCCTCTACCTTATATTGTTCTGGCTGAGCTCTACTGCCCCGCTATTGTTCTGGCTGAGCTCTACTCTACTGCCCCTCTACTCTCTCTTGTTCTGGCTGAGCTCTACTGCCCCTCTATTGATCTGGCTGAGCTCTACTCTCCTGCCCCTCTACTCTCTCTTGTTCTGGCTGAGCTCTACTCTACTGCCCCTCTACCTTATATTGTTCTGGCTGAGCTCTACTGCCCCGCTATTGTTCTGTCTGAGCTCTACTCTACTGCCCTTCTACCCTCTATTGTTCTAGCTGAGCTCTACTGCCCCTATATTGTTCCGGCTAAACTCTACTGCCCATCTATTGTTCTGGCTGAGCTCTACTCTACTACCCCTCTACCCTCTATTGTTCTGGCTGACTCTACTGCCCCTCTACCCTCTATTGTTCTGGCTGAGCTCTACTGCCCCTCTATTGTTCTAGCTGAGCTCTACTGCCCCTCTATTGTTCTGGCTGAGCTCTACTGCCCCTCTATTGTTCTGGGTGAGCTCTACTCTCTACCACTGCCCCTCTATTGTTCTGGCTGAGCTCTACTGCCCCTCTATTGTTCTGGGTGAGCTCTACTCTACTGCCCCTCTACCCTCTATTGTTCTGGCTGAGCTCTACTCTTACTACCCCTCTACCCTCTATTGATCTGGCTGAGCTCTACTCTACTGCCCCTCTACCCTCTATTGTTCTGGCTAAGCTCTACTGCCCCTCTACTTGTTCTGGCTAAGCTCTACTCTACTGCCCCTCTACCCTCTATTGTTCTGGCTGAGCTCTACTCTACTGCCCCTCTACTCTCTATTGTTCTGGCTAACTCTACTCTACTGCCCCTCTACTCTCTATTGTTCTGGCTAAGCTCTACTCTACTGCCCCTCTACCCTCTATTGTTCTGGCTGAGCTCTACTCTACTACCCCTCTACCCTCTATTGTTCTGGCTGAGCTCTACTCTACTACCCCTCTACCCTCTATTGTTCTGGCTGAGCTCTACTGCCCCTCTATTGTTCTGGCTGAGCTCTATTGTACTACCCCTCTACCCTCTATTGTTCTGGCTGAGCTCTACTCTACTACCCCTCTACCCTCTATTGTTCTGTCTGAGCTCTACTCTACTGCCCCTCTACCCTCTATTGTTCTGGCTGAGCTCTACTGCCCCTCTACCCTCTATTGTTCTGTCTGAGCTCTACTGCCCCTCTACCCTCTACTGTTCTAGCTGAGCTCTACTGCCCCTATATTGTTCTAGCTGAGCTCTACTGCCCGTCTATTGTTCTGGCTGAGCTCTACTGCCCCTATATTGTTCTGGCTGAGCTCTACTGCCCCTCTATTGTTCTGGCTGAGCTCTACTGCCCCTACCCTCTATTGTTCTGGCTGAGCTCTACTCTACTACCCCTCTACCCTCTATTGTTCTGGCTGAGCTCTACTCTACTACCCCTCTACCCTCTATTGTTCTGGCTGAGCTCTACTCTACTACCACTCTACCCTCTATTGATCTGGCTGAGCTCTACTACCCCTCCCCTCTATTGTTCTGGCTGAGCTCTACTCTACTACCCCTCTACCCTCTATTGTTCTGGCTGAGCTCTACTGTCCCTCTATTGTTCTGGCTGAGCTCTACTCTACTACCCCTCTACCCTCTATTGTTCTGGCTGAGCTCTACTGCCCCTCTAATGTTCTGGCTGAGCTCTGCTCTACTACCCCTCTACCCTCTATTGTTCTGGCTGAGCTCTGCTCTACTGCCCCTCTACCCTCTACTGTTCTAGCTGAGCTCTACTGCCCCTCTATTGTTCTGGCTGAGCTCTGCTCTACTGCCCCTCTACCCTCTATTGATCTGGCTGAGCTCTGCTCTACTACCCCTCTACCCTCTGTGCCCCACTAGTACAGTTTCTGTGCCCCTCTTCATGTCTCAGCCAGTGCCCGCAGCAGGGACGGCTCTAAGTACTCAAATCTTGACGGCCTCTACTCTATTTAAAGTGCATGCTGTGGTACATCTCTGTCTCTCCATCTCTCTGTCTCTCCATCTCTCAGTTCATTAGGACTGTTTAGGCAGACACGTGGCTGCGGCTGCCCAGTCAGCTAGTAAACTGCTCTGGTTTTCATTCTGACCCTTGTTGTATTCGAGAAGATTTTCTACTTGAACAAAAACATCAGGACACTATCCTCTTGTTGTGTTTAGTCCTGCATCTGAGCCAGTTATTTGTAAAGGAAGAGAATGACAATATCTATCAAAAGAATGACATTTGTTTTGTTTTGACTGGATTCTTTAAGAAAAATGAGATTTCAGTGTTAGAGGTGTGGTTCGATGTGGCAGTTGCTAATGTTTGTCGCCCATGAGACACCATATGAACAAAGCCATTATCACTTCCTGAAAATTGTCAGAACGAATTTAAGATGACTCAAGAAATCTGTAATTAATTTTGACGAGGTTTTTTTGCAGAGGAGGTTTTACTCACGCTATTTTACATCTAGCTACAATGTTTGGTACAGTATGTCTCAAGTAAATGTCTGATATGCTGTCTAATGCCATTGAAATCCTTGGGCCCAAACAGTGAATAATAATAAAATAAAATAAATCAACGGTTAAGCGTTCTCAGTGTAAACTCAAATGACTAAAACCCAGATATAAAGTATGTAGAAACGAATAATGGACTTATATCTTTTTATAATATAAAGTTTAAGAACGAAACAATCACCAAAATGAAAGATAGACAATCAGGGACAATAAAACATTTCAATAACAATGATTTTAGCAGTTTTGATTTGGTTATTCTGTGTGAACAAAAGAACACAGTAGAGTAGCTGTGGTAAAATGGGATGGCAGGAAATGTCATTAAAAACTGTTTTCTTTCAACTCCATGAAGAATATTGTATAATCACAGGAAATTAGCTTTGAAACTGCCAAATGTGTAGAATTGGAAGATTTTAGCTTTAAAAATGTATCTCAACTCCATGGAGAATATTGTAGAATCACAGGAAATTAGCTTTGAAACTGCCAAATGTGTAGAAAAGATTTTAGCTTTAAAAATGTATCTCAACTCCATGGAGAATATTGTAGAATCACAGGAAATTAGCTTAAAAATGCTCACATTTCAAAAATGGGTCACCTCTGCCACGCCCTCTGCCACGCCCTCTGCCACGCCCTCTGCCACGCCCTCTGCCACGCCCTCTGCCACGCCCTCTGCCACGCCCTCTGCCACCTAAGCCTCGTTTTGATCTGGAATAAAATCTGTTATGTATCATGTGTTAGTGATCATTGTCGAAATCAAATCAGTTTTGGACAATACTGACTTCAAATCAGTTTTGGACAATACTGGAATAAATGTTTCTATGTCACATATGACATTTTCTTTGAGAGAAGTTTGAACTCCAGTTCAATTCTGTTTTAAACGAGAAAGAGATTGAAGCATGAATGAGTCTCCAGGGTTTGTGGAGTCCATATCTGATCCTACTTGAACGAGACATCCAGGGTAGAGCTGGGTCGATAAACCAAAAAATGATCCACACCGACCCAACCAATCGAGGACGTTTTACTGATATTGATAATGGCGATAAGTAGCTTTTACCAGAGTAATGTGAAATTTTAAGTCTGCTAATATGAGCTATTGCTAATGGGACAATTGATGACTGCAACATTCAGAGTAGTAGTTGTAAGGGTAATAAAATAAAAATTGCCAGTGCACATTTATCGTTCAACTTGTCGTTATCGTGTTATGAATTACTGTCCATAACAGCGCTGTACACCGGCGTCGGGTAGCCGGCACTCTACACCGGTGTCTTGTAGCTGGCACTCTACACCGGTGTCTTGTAGCCGGCACTCTACACCGGTGTCTTGTAGCCGGCACTCTACACCGGTGTCTTGTAGCCGGCACTCTACACCGGTGTCTTGTAGCCGGCACTCTACACCGGTGTCTTGTAGCCGGCACTCTACACCGGTGTCTTGTAGCCGGCACTCTACACCGGTGTCTTGTAGCCGGCACTCTACACCGGTGTCTTGTAGCCGGCACTCTACACCGGTGTCTTGTAGCCGGCACTCTACACCGGTGTCTTGTAGTCTACACCGTGTCTTGTAGCCGGCACTCTACACCGGTGTCTTGTAGCCGGCACTCTACACCGGTGTCTTGTAGCCGGCACTCTACACCGGTGTCTTGTAGCCGGCACTCTACACCGGTGTCTTGTAGCCGGCACTCTACACCGGTGTCTTGTAGCCGGCACTCTACACCGGTGTCTTGTAGCCGGCACTCTACACCGGTGTCTTGTTGCCGGCACTCTACACCGGTGTCTTGTAGCCGGCACTCTACACCGGTGTCTTGTAGCCGGCACTCTACACCGATGTCTTGTAGTTGGCACTCTACACCGGTGTCTTGTAGTTGGCACTCTACACCGGTGTCTTGTAGTTGGCACTCTACACCGGTGTCTTGTAGTTGGCACTCTACACCGGTGTCTTGTAGTTGGCACTCTACACCGGTGTCTTGTAGTTGGCACTCTACACCGGTGTCTTGTAGTTGGCACTCTACACCGGTGTCTTGTAGCCGGCACTCTACACCGGCGTCTTGTCCGGTGTCTTGTCCAGCACTCTACACCTTGTCCGCGTCTTGTCTTCTTGTCCGGCGTCTTGTCTGGCGTCTTGTCCGGCGTCTTGTCCGTCTTGTCTGGCGTCTTGTCGTCTTGTCCGGCGTCTTGTCTGGCGCTTGTCTGGCGTCTTGTCCGGTCTTGTCTGGCGTCTTGTCCGGCGTCTTGTCTGGCGTCTTGTCTGGCGTCTTGTCTGGCGTCTTGTCCGGCGTCTTGTCTGGCGTCTTGTCCGGCGTCTTGTAGCCGGCGCTCTACACCGGCGTCTTGTTATCTTGTCAATTTCTCTGCTACTTGTCAAAACGCATTTAGGAAGTAGAGGGCAGTTTGTCGATGACCCATTTAGGCAGTCATCTTTAGTATCCATAGAGTGGGAAGTAGGATTTCCTATTGTACCAAAACTGACACGTTTGTCCTGGTGACTAAAATGTACTGAGGTTGATTGTGAAGGGACAGACTCACCTGTCAGTACTGTAAGCATAGTTGTGTTGCTGTAGGTTCACTGTAGACAGAGGAGAAGAGAGAAGGCAGTATTTAACAAGGCTCAGTGAGTGTCCTGTTTGGAACCGAGCAGACCATCTGAGCTAGGACGCCCTGTTGGCTCTCAGTTGATTTGAAATGACGTGGCTTCGGACTTTACTGCCGTACTTCATATGAGAAGACTGCATTTTCATGTGTGGCAGCAGTAGTCGTTTTTTTCTGTGGAACAAACAGCTGACTGAAGACGGCCCGGGCATTCGTGCTGTTGAGTCCGTTTCTGCAGTAACATGGAAACTTTGTTGTAGTCTTCGGTTGCCCAAGCAACAAGCCCCTCCCTGCAGCAGCAGCAGCGCACATGAAAATAGAATGAATTGTATGAGAACCGTTTACCTCCGGCAATATGACTGGTAAACTCGCAATGGCTGCCTGGTATTGTGATGCAATGATTTCCATGGTAACGTAGAATGTTGGTAACATGATGTTAACTGATGTAGCTCATACTTTTGTATTTTTTAAATGTCAGTTGAGTTGAATCAATAAGTCACATATTGAATGGTGTGATATTTTAACAGTTATAGCTGTAACCGCAGTCATTTGTCTGACCAATAACCATCATCCAAAACTCCATGACAGTCACAGCCCTAGTTGTGGGCGTTGACCTGGATTTGGACATGTTGACTGTACTTCCTGTCTCACGTTACTACTGCGTCTGCACGCTGCAACAGCCTCAAACTGCTGTGCCGCTAAGCTGTGCTTTGCTGTGCCAACCTGCATAATCTTCCTCAGTGTCCTGAAACCCTTCCCACCACCCCTCCCCTCTCTGCAGCTCTGACTGTGTACTATAGCACCCCTTGTGGCTGTTATACCTACTACAACTCAACCGAAACCTCAAGTCAATGAGTGCGAATGAGTTGTGATGGGTATGTGGTGTCTGGATGATGAAGGTTAGCTGTAATGATAAGTCCGTATAGGACCAGACCTAGGCGAGATGATGTATGGTTTTTATAAAGGAAGTCTTTGTAGCATAGTGGTATTTATGTATTATAACACTGATACTGTCCCAATTATGAATATTTATCTAAACAGGAAGAAGAGAGGGTTAGGAAGCAGGCTGATGACCACTGGAGACAAGACCTGAGGGTTGGGTAGGCTAGGGGGTTATTTAGTAGTAGTGGCTTGGTGGCTGGGGAGTTATTTAGTAGTAGTGACTTGGAGGCTAGGGGGTTATTTAGTAGTAGTGGCTTGGTGGCTGGGGAGTTATTTAGTAGTAGTGACTTGGTGGCTGGGGAGTTATTTAGTAGTAGTGACTTGGAGGCTTTAGTAGTAGTGACTTGGTGGCTGGGGAGTTATTTAGTAGTAGTGACTTGGTGGCTGGGGAGTTATTTAGTAGTAGTGACTTGGAGGCTAATTTAGTAGTAGTGGCTTGGTGGCTTTATTTAGTAGAAGTGGCTCTGAGGCTAGGGGGTTATTTAGTAGTAGTGGCTTGGAGGCTAAGGGGTTATTTAGTAGTAGTGGCTTGGAGGCTAGGGGGTTATTTAGTAGTAGTGACTTGGTGGCTAGGGGGGTTATTTAGTAGTAGTGACTTGGTGGCTAGGGGTTATTTAGTAGTAGTGGCTCTGAGGCTAGGGGGTTATTTAGTAGTAGTGGCTTGGAGGCTAAGGGGTTATTTAGAGTAGTGGCTTGGCTAGGGGGTTATTTAGTAGTAGTGGCTTGGAGGCTAAGGGGGTTATTTAGTAGTAGTGGCTTGGAGGCTAAGGGGTTATTTAGTAGTAGTGGCTCTGAGGCTAGGGGTTATTTAGTGGTAGTGGCTTGGAGGCTGGGGTTATTTAGTAGTAGTGGCTTGGAGGATTGGCTTAGTGAGGGCTAGGGGGTTATTTAGTGGTAGTGGCTAGGGGTTGGAGGCTTGAGGGCTAGGGGGTTATTTAGTAGTAGTGGCTTGGAGGCTTGTGGACTTATTTTGTAGTAGTGGCTTGGAGGTTGAGGAGGCTAGAGGGGTTATTTAGTAGTAGTGGCTTGGAGGTTGAGGAGGCTAGGGGTGTTTTTAGTAGTAGTGGCTTGGAGGTTGAGGAGGCTAGAGGGGTTATTTTGTAGTAGTGGCTTGGAGGTTGAGGAGGCTAGGGGGTTAATTAGTAGTAGTGGCTTGAGAGGGGGTTGAGGAGGCTAGGGGGGTTATTTAGTAGTAGTGGCTTGGAAGTTGAGGAGGCTAGGGGGTTTTTAGTAGTAGGTGCTTGGTGGCTGGGGAGTTATTTAGTAGTAGTGACTTGGAGGCTAGAGGGGGTATTTAGTAGTAGTGGCTTGGAGGCTAGGGGGTTATTTAGTAGTAGTGACTTGGAGGCTAGGGGGGTATTTAGTAGTTGTGGCTTGAAGGATTGGGAGTTATCTAGTAGTAGTGGCTTGAAGGATTGGGGGTTATTTAGTAGTAGTGGCTTGGAGGCTAAGGGGTTATTTAGTAGTAGTGGCTTGGAGGCTAGGGGGTTATTTAGTAGTAGTGGCTTGGAGGCTAAGGGGCTAGTTATTTAGTAGTAGTGGCTTGGAGGTTGAGGAGGCTAGGGGGTTATTTAGTAGTAGTTGCTTGGAGTCTGGGGGTTATTTAGTAGTAGTGGCTTGGATTGGGGGTTATTTAGTTGTAGTGGCTTGGAGGCTAGGGTGTTATTTAGTGGTAGTGGCTAGGGGGGGTTATTTAGTAGTTGTGGCTTGAGGGCTAGGGGGTTATTTACTAGTAGTGGCTTGGAGGCTAGGGGTTATTTAGTAGTAGTGGCTTGGAGGCTTGTGGACTTATTTTGTAGTAGTGGCTTGGAGGTTGAGGAGGCTAGGGGGTTATTTAGTAGTAGTGGCTTGGAGGTTGAGGAGGCTAGGGGGTTAATTAGTAGTAGTGGCTTGGAGGTTGAGGAGGCTAGGGGGCTATTTAGTAGTAGTGGCTTGGAAGTTGAGGAGGCTAGGGGTTAATTAGTAGTAGTGGCTTGGTGGCTGGGGAGTTATTTAGTAGTAGTGACTTGGAGGCTAGAGGGGTATTTAGTAGTAGTGGCTTGGAGGCTAGGGGGTTATTTAGTAGTAGTGACTTGGAGGCTAGCGGGGGTATTTAGTAGTTGTGGCTTGAAGGATTGGGAGTTATTTAGTAGTAGTGGCTTGGAGGCTAAAGGGGTTATTTAGTAGTAGTGGCTTGGAGGCTAGGGGGTTATTTAGTAGTAGTGGCTAGGAGGCTAAGGGGGTTATTTAGTAGTAGTGCCTTGGAGGCTATGGGGTTTATTTAGTAGGAGTGGCTTGGAGGCTGAGGAGGCTAGGGGGTATTTAGTAGTAGTGGCTTGGAGGTTGAGGAGGCTAGGGGGCTATTTAGTAGTAGTGGCTTGGAGGCTGGGGGTTATTTAGTAGTAGTGGCTTGGAGGCTGGGGTTATTTTAGTAGTAGTGGCTTTGAGGCTAGGGGGTTATTTAGTAGTAGTGGCTTGGAGGCTAGGGGGTTATTTAGTAGTTGTGTCTTGAAGGATTGGGGGTTATTTAGTTGTAGTGGCTTGGAGGCTAGGGGTTATTTAGTAGTAGTGTCTTGGAGGCTAGGGGGTTATTTAGTAGTATTGGCGTGGGGCTAGGGGGTTATTTAGTAGTTGTGTCTTGAAGGATTAGGGGGTTATTTAGTTGTAGTGGCTTGGAGGCTAGGGGTTATTTAGTAGTAGTGGCTTGGAGGCTAGGTGGGTTATTTAGTAGTAGTGGCTTGGAGGTTGAGGAGACTGGGGTGGGTGTATTTAGTAGTAGTGGCTTGGAGGTTGAGGAGACTGGGGTGGGTGTATTTAGTAGTAGTGGCTTGGAGGCTAGGAGGGGTTATTTAGTAGTAGTGGCTTGGAGGCTAAGGGGGTTATTTAGTAGTAGTGGCTTGGAGGTTGAGCTAGGGGGTTATTTAGTAGTAGTTGCTTGGAGGCTGGGGGGTTATTTAGTAGTAGTGGCTTGGAGGATTGGGGGTTATTTAGTTGTAGTGGCTTGGAGGCTAGGGTGTTATTTAGTAGTAGTGGCTAGGGGGTTATTTAGTAGTTGTGGCTTGGAGGCTAGGGGGTTATTCAGTAGTAGTGGCTTGGAGGCTTGTGAACTTATTTTGTAGTATTGGCTTGGCGGTTGAGGAGGCTAGAGGGGTTATTTTGTAGTAGTGGCTTGGAGGTTGAGGAGGCTAGGGGTTATTTAGTAGTAGTGGCTTGGAGGTTGAGGAGGCTAGGGGGTTAATTAGTAGTAGTGGCTTGGAGGTTGAGGAGGCTAGGGGGGCTTATTTAGTAGTAGTGGCTTGGAGGTTGAGGAGGCTAGGGGGTTATTTAGTAGTAGTGGCTTGGTGGCTGGGGGGTTATTTAGTAGTAGTGACTTGGAGGCTAGAGGGGTATTTAGTAGTAGTGGCTTTGAGGCTAGGGGGTTATTTAGTAGTAGTGACTTGGAGGCTAGGGGGGTATTTAGTAGTTGTGGCTTGAAGGATTGGGAGTTATTTAGTAGTAGTGGCTTGGAGGCTAAGGGGGTTATTTAGTAGTAGTGGCTTGGAGGCTAGGGGTTATTTAGTAGTAGTGGCTTGGAGGCTAAGGGGTTATTTAGTAGTAGTGGCTCTGAGGCTAGGGGGTTATTTAGTAGTAGTGGCTTGGAGGTTGAGGAGCCTAGGGGGTTATTTAGTAGTAGTTGCTTGGAGGCTTGGGGGTTATTTAGTTGTAGTGGCTTGGAGGCTAGGGTGTTATTTAGTAGTAGTGGCTAGGGGTTATTTAGTAGTAGTGGCTAGGGGTTATTTAGTAGTTGTGGCTTGAGGGCTAGGGGGTTATTTACTAGTAGTGGCTTGGAGGCTAGGGGTTATTTAGTAGTAGTGGCTTGGAGGCTTGTGGATTTATTTTGTAGTAGTGGCTTGGAGGTTGAGGAGGCTAGGGGGTTAATTAGTAGTAGTGGCTTGGAGGTTGAGGAGGCTAGGGGGTTATTTAGTAGTAGTGGCTTGGAGGTTGAGGAGGCTAGGGGGTTTCTTAGTAGTAGTGGCTTGGAGGCTATGGGGTTTATTTAGTAGTAGTGGCTTGGAGGCTGAGGAGGCTAGGGGGTATTTAGTAGTAGTGGCTTGGAGGTTGAGGAGGCTAGGGGGCTTATTTAGTAGTAGTGGCTGGGGGGGTTATTTAGTAGTAGTGGCTTTGTGGCTAGGGGTTATTTAGTAGTAGTAGTGGCTTGGAGGTTGAGGAGGCTAGGGGGCTATTTAGTAGTAGTGGCTTGGAGGCTGGGGGTTCCTTAGTAGTAGTGGCTTGGAGGCTGGGGGTTATTTTATTAGTAGTGGCTTTGAGGCTAGGGGGTTATTTAGTAGTAGTGGCTTGGAGGCTAGGGGGTTATTTAGTAGTTGTGGCTTGAAGGATTGGGAGTTATTTAGTAGTAGTGGCTTGGAGGCTAAGGGGGTTATTTAGTAGTAGTGGCTTGGAGGCTAGGGGGTTATTTAGTAGTAGTGGCTTGGAGGCTAAGGGGGTTATTTAGTAGTAGTGCCTTGGAGGCTATGGGGTTTATTTAGTAGTTGTGTCTTGAAGGATTGGGGGTTATTTAGTTGTAGTGGCTTGGAGGCTAGGGGTTATTTAGTAGTAGTGGCTTGGAGGCTAGGTGGGTTATTTAGTAGTAGTGGCTTGGAGGTTGAGGAGGCTGGGGTGGGTGTATTTAGTAGTAGTGGCTTGGAGGCTAGGAGGGTTATTTAGTAGTAATGGCTTGGAGGCTAGGGGGGTTATTTAGTAATAGTGGCTTGGAGGTTGAGGAGGCTGGGGTGGGGGTATTTAGTAGTAGTGGCTTGGAGGCTAGGGGTTATTTATTAGTAGTGGCTTGGAGGCTTGTGGAAGTAATTTTGTAGTAGTGGCTTGGAGGTTGAGGAGGCTAGGGGGTTATTTTGTAGTAGTGGCTTGGAGGTTGAGGAGGCTAGGGGGCTATTTAGTAGTAGTGGCTTGGAGGTTGAGGAGGCTAGGGGGTTTCTTAGTAGTAGTGGCTTGGTGGCTGGGGAGTTATTTAGTAGTAGTGACTTGGAGGCTTGTAGTAGTGGCTTTGAGGCTAGGGGTTATTTAGTAGTAGTGACTTGGAGGCTAGGGGGGGGTATTTAGTAGTTGTGGCTTGAAGGATTGGGAGTTATTTAATAGTAGTGGCTTGGAGGCTAGGGGTTATTTAGTAGTAGTGACTTGGAGGCTAGGGGGTATTTAGTAGTTGTGGCTTGAAGGATTGGGAGTTATTTAGTAGTAGTGGCTTGGAGGCTAAGGGGTTATTTAGTAGTAGTGGCTTGGAGGCTGGGGAGTTATTTAGTAGTAGTGACTTGGAGGCTAGAGGGTTATTTAGTAGTAGTGGCTTTGAGGCTAGGGGTTATTTAGTAGTAGTGACTTGGAGGCTAGGGGTATTTAGTAGTTGTGGCTTGAGGATTGGGAGTTATTTAATAGTAGTGGCTTGGAGGCTAAGGGGGTTATTTAGTAGTAGTGGCTTGGAGGTTGAGGAGGCTAGGGGTTATTTAGTAGTAGTTGCTTGGAGGCTAGGGGGTTATTTAGTAGTAGTGGCTTGGAGGATTGGGGTTATTTAGTTGTAGTGGCTTGGAGGCTAGGGGTTATTTAGTAGTAGTGGCTTGTTGTGGGCTTGAGGGCTAGGGGGTTATTTAGTAGTAGTGACTTGGAGGCTAGGGGTTATTTAGTAGTAGTGACTTGGAGGCTAGGGGTATTTAGTAGTTGTGGCTTGAGGCTGGGAGTTATTTAGTAGTAGTGGCTTGGAGGCTAAGGGGTTATTTAGTAGTAGTGGCTTGGAGGCTAGGGGTTATTTAGTAGTAGTGGCTTGGAGGCTAAGGGTTATTTAGTAGTAGTGGCTCTGAGGCTAGGGGTTATTTAGTAGTAGTGGCTTGGAGGTTGAGGAGGCTAGGGGGTTATTTAGTAGTAGTTGCTTGGAGGATTAGGGGTTATTTAGTTGTAGTGGCTTGGAGGCTAGGGTGTTATTTAGTAGTAGTGGCTAGGGGTTATTTAGTAGTAGTGGCTAGGGGTTATTTAGTAGTTGTGGCTTGAGGCTAGGGGTTATTTAGTAGTAGTGGCTTGGAGGCTAGGGGTTATTTAGTAGTAGTAGTGGCTTGAAGCTTGTGGACTTATTTTGTAGTAGGCTTGGAGGTTGAGGAGGCTAGGGGGTTAGTTAGTAGTAGTGGCTTGGAGGTTGAGGAGGCTAGGGGGCTATTTAGTAGTAGTGCTTGGAGGCTATTTTAGTAGTAGTGGCTTGGAGGCTGGGGTTATTTTATTAGTAGTAGGCTTTGAGGCTAGGGGGTTATTTAGTAGTAGTGGCTTGGAGGCTAGGGGTTATTTAGTAGTTGTGGCTTGAAGGATTGGGAGTTATTTAGTAGTAGTGGCTTGGAGGCTAAGGGGTTGTTTAGTAGTAGTGGCTTGGAGCTAGGGGTTATTTAGTAGTAGTGGCTTGGAGGCTAAGGGGTTATTTAGTAGTAGTGCCTTGGAGGCTATGGGGTTTATTTAGTAGGAGTGGCTTGGAGGCTGAGGAGGCTAGGGGGTTATTTAGTAGTAGTGGCTTGGAGGTTGAGCTAGGGGTTATTTAGTAGTAGTGGCTTGGAGGCTGGGGGTTATTTAGTAGTAGTGGCTTGGAGGCTGGGGGTTATTTTTAGTAGTAGTGGCTTTGAGGCTAGGGGGTTATTTAGTAGTAGTGGCTTGGAGGCTAGGGGGTTATTTAGTAGTTGTGTCTTGGGGGTTAGGGGTTATTTAGTTGTAGTGGCTTGGAGGCTTGGGGTTATTTAGTAGTAGTGGCTAGGGGTTATTTAGAGGCTAGGGGTTATTTAGTAGTAGTGTCTTGGAGGCTAGGGGTTATTTAGTAGTAGTGGCTTGGAGGTTATTTAGTAGTAGTGGCTTGGAGGCTAGGGGTTATTTAGTAGTAGTGGCTTGGAGGCTAGGGGTTATTTAGTAGTAGTGGCGTGGAGGCTAGGGGGGTTATTTAGTAGTAGTCTTGAGGCTTAGGGGTTATTTAGTAGTAGTGGCTTGGAGGCTAGGGGGTTATTTAGTAGTAGTGGCTTGGAGGCTAGGGGGTTATTTAGTAGTAGTGGCTTGGAGGCTGGGGACTGTATTTAGTAGTAGTGGCTTGGAGGCTAGGGGTTATTTAGTAGTAGTGGCTTGGAGGCTAGGGGGTTATTTAGTAGTAGTGTCTTGGAGGATTGGGGTTATTTAGTAGTAGTGGCTTGGAGGCTAGGGGTTATTTAGTAGTAGTGGCTTGGAGGCTAGGGGGTTATTTAGTAGTAGTATTGCTTGGAGGCTTGGGGGTTATTTAGTAGTAGTGCTTGGAGGCTAGGGGTTATTTAGTAGTAGTGGCTTGTAGGGGTTATTTAGGTTGAGGAGCTAGGGGGTTATTTAGTAGTAGTGGCTTGGAGGTTGAGGAGCTGGGGGGGTGTATTTAGTAGTAGTGGCTTGGAGGCTAGGGGGGTTATTTAGTAGTAGTGGCTTGGAGGCTTGAGGAGGCTAGGGGGTTATTTAGTAGTAGTGGCTTGGCTGGGGGTTATTTAGTAGTAGTGGCTTGGAGGCTGGGGGTTATTTAGTAGTAGTGGCTTGAGGCTAGGGTGTTGAGTAGTAGTGGCTAGGGGTTATTTAGTAGTAGTGGCTTGGAGGCTAGGGGGTTATTTAGTAGTAGTGGCTTGGAGGCTAGGGTTATTTAGTAGTAGTGGCTTGGAGGCTAGGGGTTATTTAGTAGTAGTAGTCTTAAGCTAGGGGTTATTTAGTAGTATTGAGCTTGGAGCTAGGGGGTTATTTAGTAGTAGTGTCTTGAAGGATTGGGGGTTATTTAGTTGTAGTGGCTTGGAGGCTAGGGGTTATTTAGTAGTAGTGGCTTGGAGGCTAGGTGGGTTATTTAGTAGTAGTGGCTTGGAGGTTGAGGAGGCTGGGGTTATTTAGTAGTAGTGGCTTGGAGGCTAGGAGAGGGTTATTTAGTAGTAGTGCTTGGAGGTTGAGGGCTAGGGGTTATTTAGTAGTTGGCTTGGAGGCTAGGGGGTTATTTAGTAGTAGTGGCTTGGAGGTTGAGCTAGG
The DNA here is from genome assembly GCF_018296145.1 of Oncorhynchus tshawytscha. NCBI lineage: Eukaryota > Metazoa > Chordata > Actinopteri > Salmoniformes > Salmonidae > Oncorhynchus > Oncorhynchus tshawytscha. Next base: position 32,429,670 of record NC_056452.1, on the reverse strand, counting down.
GGGTTATTTAGTAGTAGTGCTTGGAGGCTAGGGGTTATTTAGTAGTAGTGGCTTGGAGGATTGGGGGTTATTTAGTAGTAGTGGCTTGGAGGCTAGGGTTTATTTAGTAGTAGTAGCTGGGGGTTATTTAGTAGTTGTGGCTTGGAGGCTAGGGGTTATTTAGTAGTAGTGGCTTGGAGGCTTGGGACTTATTTAGTAGTAGTGGCTTGGAGGCTGAGGGGGTTATTTAGTAGTAGTGGCTTGGAGGTTGAGGAGGCTAGGGGTTATTTAGTAGTAGTGGCTTGGAGGCTGGGGTTATTTAGTAGTAGTGGCTTGGAGGCTAGGGGTTATTTAGTAGTAGTGGCTTGGAGGCTAGGGGGTTATTTAGTAGTAGTGACTTGGAGCTAGGGGGTTATTTAGTAGTTGCTTGAAGGATTGGGGTTATTTAGTAGTAGTGGCTTGGAGGCTAGGGGGTTATTTAGTAGTAGTGGCTTGGAGGCTAGGGGTTATTTAGTAGTAGTGGCTTGGAGGCTAAGGGGTTATTTAGTAGTAGTGGCTTGGGGCTAGGGGTTATTTAGTAGTAGTGGCTTGGAGGTAGGGGTTATTTAGAGTTGTGGCTTGAGGCTAGGGTTATTTACTAGGTGGCTTGGATTTATTTAGTAGTAGTGGCTTGGAGGCTAGGGGTTATTTAGTAGTAGTGGCTTGGAGGCTGAGGAGGCTAGGGGGTATTTAGTAGTAGTGGCTTGGAGGTTGAGGAGGCTAGGGGTATTTAGTAGTAGTGGCTTGGAGGCTGGGGGTTATTTAGTAGTAGTGGCTTTGTGGCTAGGGGTTATTTAGTAGTAGTAGTGGCTTGGAGGTTGAGGAGGCTAGGGGGCTATTTAGTAGTAGTGGCTTGGAGCTGGGGGTTATTTAGTAGTAGTAGGCTTGGAGGCTGGGGTTATTTTATTAGTAGTAGCTTTGAGGCTAGGGGGTTATTTAGTAGTAGTGGCTTGGAGGCTAGGGGGTTATTTAGTAGTTGTGCTTGAAGGATTGGGAGTTATTTAGTAGTAGTGGCTTGGAGGCTAAGGGGTTATTTAGTAGTAGTAGCTTGGAGGCTAGGGGGTTATTTAGTAGTAGTGGCTTGGAGGCTAAGGGGGCTATTTAGTAGTAGTGTCTTGGAGCTATGGGGTTTATTTAGTAGTTGTGTCTTGAAGATTAGGGGTTATTTAGTTGTAGTAGCTTTGAGCTAGGGGTTATTTAGTAGTAGTGGCTTGGAGCTAGGTGGGTTATTTAGTAGTAGTGGCTTGGAGGTTGAGAGGCTGGGGTGGGTGTATTTAGTAGTAGTGGCTTGGAGCTAGGAGGTTATTTAGTAGTAATGGCTTGGAGGCTAGGGGTTATTTAGTAATAGTGGCTTGGAGGTTGAGGAGGCTGGGGTGGGGGTATTTAGTAGTAGTGGCTTGGAGGCTAGGGGGTTATTTAGTAGTAGTGGCTTGGAGGTTGAGGAGGCTAGGGGTTATTTAGTAGTAGTGGCTTGGAGGATTGGGGGTTATTTAGTAGTAGTGGCTTGGAGGCTAGGGGTTATTTAGTAGTAGTGGCTAGAGGCCAGGGGTTATTTAGTAGTTGTGGCTTGGAGGCTAGGGGTTATTTAGTAGTAGTGGCTTGGAGGTTGAGAGCTAGGGGGCTATTTAGTTAGTGGCTTGGAGGTTGAGAGGCTAGGGGGTTTCTTAGTAGTAGTGGCTTGGTGGCTGGGGAGTTATTTAGTAATGGTGCTTGGAGCTAGGGGTTATTTAGTAGTAGTGGCTTGGAGCTAGAGGAGTTATTTAGTAGTAGTAACTTGGAGAGCTAGGGGTTCCTTAGTAGTGGTGTGGCTTGAGATTAGGGAGTTATTTAGTAGTAGTGGCTTGAGCTAAGGGGTTATTTAGTAGTAGTGGCTTGGAGGCTAGGGGGTTATTTAGTAGTAGTGACTTGGAGGCTAGGGGGTTATTTAGTAGTAGTGGCTTGAAGGCTGGGAGTTATTTAGTAGTAGTGGCTTGGAGGCTAAGGGGGTTATTTAGTAGTAGTGGCTTGAGGTTGAGGAGGCTAGGGGGTTATTTAGTAGTAGTTAGCTTGGAGGCTAGGGGGTTATTTAGTAGTAGTGGCTTGGAGGCTAGGGTGTTATTTAGTTAGTGGCTAGTTATTTAGTAGTGACTTGAGGCTAGGGGGTTATTTAGTAGTAGTGACTTGGAGGCTAGGGGGTTATTTAGTAGTTGTGGCTTGAGGCTTAGGGAGTTATTTAGTAGTAGTGCTTGAGGCTAAGGGGGTTATTTAGTAGTAGTGGCTTGGAGGCTAGGGGGTTATTTAGTAGTAGTGGCTTGGAGGCTAAGGGGTTATTTAGTAGTAGTGGAGGCTAGGGGTTATTTAGTAGTAGTGGCTTGGAGGTTGAGGAGGCTAGGGGTTATTTAGTAGTAGTTGCTTGGAGGATTAGGTTATTTAGTTGTAGTGGCTTGGAGGCTAGGTGTTATTTAGTAGTAGTGGCTAGGGGTTATTTAGTAGTAGTGGCTTTATTTAGTAGTTGTGGCTTGAGGCTAGGGGTTATTTACTAGTAGTGGCTTGGAGGCTAGGGGGTTATTTAGTAGTAGTAGTGGCTTGGAGGCTTGTGGACTTATTTTGTAGTAGTGGCTTGAGGTTGAGGAGGCTAGGGGGCTTAATTAGTAGTAGTAGCTTGGAGGTTGAGGAGGCTAGGGGGTTTTTAGTAGTAGTGGCTTGGAGGCTAGGGGTTATTTAGTAGTAGTGCCTTGGACATATGGGGTTTATTTAGTAGTAGTGGCTTGGAGGCTGAGGAGGCTAGGGGGTATTTAGTAGTAGTGGCTTGGAGGTTGAGGAGGCTAGGGGGCTATTTAGTAGTAGTGGCTTGGAGGCTGGGGGTTACTTAGTAGTAGTGGCTTTGTGGCTAGGGGTTATTTAGTAGTAGTAGTGGCTTGGAGGTTGAGGAGGCTAGGGGCTATTTAGTAGTAGTGGCTTGGAGGCTGGGGGGTTACTTAGTAGTAGTGGCTTGGAGGCTGGGGGTTATTTTATTAGTAGTGGCTTTGAGGCTAGGGGGTTATTTAGTAGTAGTGGCTTGGAGGCTAGGGGTTATTTAGTAGTTGTGGCTTGAAGGATTAGGAGTTATTTAGTAGTAGTGGCTTGGAGGCTAAGGGGGTTATTTAGTAGTAGTAGCTTGGAGAGCTAGGGGTTATTTAGTAGTAGTGGCTTGAGGCTAAGGGGTTATTTAGTAGTAGTGCCTTGGAGGCTATGGGGTTTATTTAGTAGTAGTGGCTTGGAGGCTGAGGAGGCTAGGGGGTATTTAGTAGTAGTGGCTTGGAGGTTGAGGAGGCTAGGGGCTATTTAGTAGTAGTGGCTTGGAGGCTGGGGGTTACTTAGTAGTAGTGGCTTTGTGGCTAGGGGTTATTTAGTAGTAGTGGCTTGGAGGTTGAGGAGCTAGGGGGCTATTTAGTAGTAGTGGCTTGGAGGCTGGGGTTACTTAGTAGTAGTGGCTTGAAGGCTGGGGGTTATTTTAGTAGTAGTGGCTTTGAGGCTAGGGGGGTTATTTAGTAGTAGTGGCTTGGAGGCTAGGGGGTTATTTAGTTGTTGTGTCTTGAAGGATTGGGGTTATTTAGTTGTAGTAGCTTGGAGGCTAGGGGTTATTTAGTAGTAGTTGAGCTAGGGCTTTAGTAGTATTGGCGTGGAGGCTAGGGGGTTATTTAGTAGTAGTGTCTTGAAGGTTTGGGGGTTATTTAGTTGTAGTGGCTTGGAGGCTAGGGGTTATTTAGTAGTAGTAGCTTGGAGGCTAGGTGGGTTATTTAGTAGTAGTGGCTTGGAGGTTGAGGAGGCTGGGGTGTATTTAGTAGTAGTGGCTTGGAGGCTAGGGGGTTATTTAGTAGTAGTGGCTTGGAGGTTGAGGAGGCTAGGGGGTTATTTAGTAGTAGTTGCTTGGAGGTTGGGGGCTATTTTAGTAGTAGTGGCTTGGAGGCTGGGGGGTTATTTAGTAGTAGTGGCTTGGAGGTTGAGCTAGGGGTTATTTAGTAGTAGTGGCTTGGAGGATTGGGGGTTATTTAGTTGTAGTGGCTTGGAGGCTAGGGTGTTATTTAGTAGTAGTGGCTTGGAGGCTTGTGGACTTATTTTGTAGTAGTGGCTTGGAGGTTGAGGAGGCTAGAGGGTTATTTTGTAGTAGTGCTTGGAGGTTGAGGAGGCTAGGGGGTTAATTAGTAGTAGTGGCTTGGAGGTTGAGGAGGCTAGGGGGCTTTTAGTAGTAGTGGCTTGGAGGTTGAGGAGGCTAGGGGTTTCTTAGTAGTAGTGGCTTGGTAGCTGGGGAGTTATTTAGTAGTAGTGACTTGGAGGCTAGAGGGGGTATTTAGTAGTAGTGCTTGAGAGCTAGGGGTATTTAGTAGTTGTGACTTGGAGGCTAGGGGGTGTTTAGTAGTTGTGGCTTGAAGGATTGGGAGTTATTTAGTAGTAGTGGCTTGGAGGCTAAGAGGGTTATTTAGTAGTAGTGGCTTGGAGGCTAACGGGGTTATTTAGTAGTAGTGGCTCTGAGGCTAGGGGGTTATTTAGTAGTAGTGGCTTGGAGGTTGAGGAGGCTAGGGGGTTATTTAGTAGTAGTTGCTTGGAGGCTGGGGGTTATTTAATAGTAGTGGCTTGGAGATTGGGGTTATTTAGTTGTAGTGGCTTGGAGGCTCGGGGTTATTTAGTAGTTGTAGCTTGAGGGCTAGGGGTTATTTACTAGTAGTAGCTTAGAGGCTAGGGTTATTTAGTAGTAGTGGCTTGGAGGCTTGTGGACTTATTTTGTAGTAGTGGCTTGGAGGTTGAGGAGCTAGGGGTTAATTAGTAGTAGTGGCTTGGAGGTTGAGGAGGCTAGCCAGAAGAGGACTGGCCACCCCACATTGGTTCCTCTCTAGGTTTCTTCCTAGGTTTTGGCCTTTCTAGGGAGTTTTTTAGCCACCGTACACCTGCATTGCTTGCTGTTTGGGGTTTCAGGCTGGGTTTCTGTACAGCACTTTGAGATATCAGCTGATGTACGAAGGCTATATAAATAAATTTGATTTGATTTGGCTAGGGGGGTTATTTAGTAGTAGTGGCTTGGAGGTTGAGGAGGCTAGGGGTTTCTTAGTAGTAGTGGCTTGGAGGCTAGGGGTTATTTAGTAGTAGTGCCTTGGAGGCTATGGGGTTATTTAGTAGTAGTGGCTTGGAGGCTGAGGAGGCTAGGGGGTATTTAGTAGTAGTGGCTTGGAGGTTGAGGAGGCTAGGGGGGCTATTTAGTAGTAGTGGCTTGGAGGCTGGGGGTTACTTAGTAGTAGTGGCTTAGAGGCTGGGAGGGTTATTTAGTAGTAGTGACTTGGAGGTTGAGGACGCTGGGGGTTATTTAGTAGTAGTGGCTTGGAGGATTGGGGGTTATTTAGTAGTAGTGGCTTGGAGGCTAGGGGTTATTTAGTAGTTGTGGCTTGAAGGATTGGGGGTTATTTAGTTGTAGTGGCTTGGGAGCTAGGGGTTATTTAGTAGTTGTGGCTTGAAGGCTAGGGACTTATTTTGTAGTAGTGGCTTGGAGGTTGAGAGGCTAGGGGTTATTTAGTAGTAGGTGTTTGGAGACAAGGGGGTTATTTAGTAGTAGTGGCTTGGAGGCTAGGGGTTATTTAGTAGTGTGTCTTGAAGGATTAGGGAGTTATTTAGTTGTAGTGGCTTGGAGGCTAGGGTGTTATTTGGTAGTTGTGGCTTGAAGGCTAGGGACTTATTTTGTAGTAGTGGCTTGGAGGTTGAGGAGGCTAGAGGGTTATTTAGTAGTAGTGGCTTGGAGGTTGAGGGCTAGGGGGTTATTTACTAGTAGTGGCTTGGAGGCTAGGGGTTATTTAGTAGTAGTGGCTTGGAGGCTATGGGACTTATTTTGTAGTAGTGGCTTGGAGGTTGAGGAGGCTAGAGGGGTTATTTAGTAGTAGTGGCTTGGAGGTTGAGGATGCTAGGGGGCTATTTAGTAGTAGTGGCTTGGAGGCTGGGGGTTTCTTAGTAGTATTGGCTTTCGATGCTGGGGTTATTTTAGTAGTAGTGGCTTTGTGGCTAGGGGTTATTTAGTAGTATTGGCTTGGAGGCTGGGGAGGTTATTTAGTTGTAGTGGCTTGGAGGCTATGGGGTTATTTAGTAGTATTTGCTTGGAGGCTGGGGATTATTTAGTTGTAGTGGCTTGGAGGTAGGGGTTATTTAGTAGGAGTGGCTTGAAGGATTGGGGGTTATTTAGTAGTAGTTGCTTGGAGGCTAGGGGGTTATTTAGTAGTATGGCTTGGAGGCTAGGGGTTATTTGGTAGTAGTGGCTTGGAGGTTGAGATGCTAGAGGGTATTTAGTCGTCGTGGCTTGGAGGTTGAGGAGGCTAGGGGGTTATTTAGTAGTAGTGGCTTGGAGGTTGAGAGGCTAGGGGCGCTATTTAGTATTAGTGGCTTGGAGGCTGGGGGTTACTTAGTAGTAGTGGCTTTGTGGCTAGGGGTTATTTAGTAGTTGTGTCTTGAAGGATTGGGGTTATTTAGTTGTGGTGAATTGGATGCTAGGGGTTATTTAGTAGAAGTGGCTTGGAGAGGCTAGGTGGGTTATTTAGTAGTTGTGTCTTGAATTGGGTTATTGGGGGTTATTTAGTTGTAGTGAATTGGAGGCTAGGGGTTATTTAGTAGTAGTGGCTTGGAGGCTAGGGGGGGTTATTTAGTAGTATTGGCTTGGAGGCTGGGGAGGTTATTTAGTAGTAGTGGCTTGGAGGCTGGGGAGGTTATTTAGTAGTTGTGGCTTGAAGGATTGGGGTTATTTAGTAGTAGTGGCTTGGAGGCTAGGGGTTATTTAGTAGTAGTGGCTTGGAGGCTAGGGGTTATTTAAATCAAATCAAATCAAATTGTATTAGTCAAATACACATGGTTAGCAGATGTTAATGCGAGTGTAGCGAAATGCTTGTGCTTCTAGTTCCGACAATGCAGTAATAACCAACAAGTAATCTAACTAACAATTCCAAAACTACTGTCTTATACACACAAGTGTAGGGGCATAAAGAATATGTACATAAAGATATATGAATGAGTGATGGTACAGAGCGGCATAGGCAAGATACAGTAGATGGTATCGAGTACAGTATATACATATGAGATGAGTATGTAAACAAAGTGGCATAGTTAAAGTGGCTAGTGATACATGTATTACATAAGGATGCAGTAGATGATATAGAGTACAGTATATACGTATACATATGAAATGAATAATGTAGGGTATGTAAACATTATATTAGGCAGCATTGTTTAAAGTGGCTAGTGATATATTTAGTAGTAGTGGCTTGGAGGCAATGGGGTTATTTAGTAGTAGTGGCTTGGAGGCTAGGGGGGTTATTTAGTAGTAGTGGCTTGGAGGCTAGAGGGGTTATTTAGTAGTTGTGGCTTGGAGGTTGAGGAGGCTAGGGGGCTATTTAGTAGTAGTGGCTTGGAGGCTGGGGGGTTATTTAGTAGTTGTGTCTTGAAGGATTGGGGGTTATTTAGTTGTAGTGAATTGGAGGCTAGGGGTTATTTAGTAGTAGTGGCATGGAGGCTAGGGGTGTTATTTAGTAGTATTGGTTTGGAGGCTGGGGAGGTTATTTAGTAGTAGTGGCTTGGAGGCTATGGGGTTATTTAGTAGTAGTGGCTTGGAGGCTAGGTTGGTTATTTAGTAGTAGTGGCTTGGAGGCTAGGGGGGTTATTTAGTAGTAATGGCTTGGAGGCTATGGGGGTTATTTAGTAGTAGTGGCTTGGAGGCTATGGGGGTTATTTGGTAGTAGTGTCTTGGAGGGTGAGGAGCCTCCGTGGGTTATTTAGTAGTAGTGTCTTGGAGGCTGAGGAGGCTATGTGTGTTATTTAGTAGTAGTTGCTTTGAGGTTTTGGAAGTTAGGGAGGTTAATTAGTAGCAATGGCTTGGAATCTACAGGGGTTATTTAGTAGTAGTGACTTGGAGGGTGAGGAGCCTAATATGGTTTTTAATAGTAGTGGCTTGGAGGGTAGATGTGTTTTTAGTAGTAGTGGCTTGGAGGCTATGAGGGTTATTTAGTAGTATGTGCTTGGAGGCTAGGAGGTTTATTTAGTAGTATGTGCTTGGAGGCTAGGGGGGTTATTTAGTAGTAGTGGCTTGGAGGCTAAGGGGGTTTATTTAGTAGTATGTGCTCTGAGGCTAGGGGGTTATTTAGTAGTAGTGGCTTGGAGGTTGAGGAGTTTTATTTAGTAGTAGTGGCTTGGAGGCTAGGAGGGTTATTTAGTAGTATGTGCTTGGAGGCTAGGAGGGTTATTTAGTAGTAGTGGCTTGGAGGCTAGGGGGTTATTTAGTTATGTGCTTTGAGGCTAGGAGGTTTATTTAGTAGTATGCTTGGAGGCTAGGAGGGGTTATTTACTAGTAGTGGCTTGGAGGTTGAGGTTTTATTTAGTAGTCGTGGCTTGGAGGCTAGGGGGTTATTTACTAGTAGTGGCTTGGAGGCTGGGGGTTATTTACAAGTAGTGGCTTGGAGGCTATGGGGGTTATTTACTAGTAGTGGCTTGGAGGTTGGGGGGTATTTAGTAGTAGTGGCTTGGAGGCTAGGTGGTTATTTAAACATTTTGGCTTGGAGGCTAGGTGCTGATTTAGTAGTAGTGGCTTGGAGGCTAGGGGGTTATTTAGTAGTAGTGGCTTGGAGGCTAGTGTGGTTATTTAGTAGTCGTGGCTTGGAGGCTAGGGGGTTATTTAGTAGTAGTGGCTTGGAGGCTGAGGGGGTTATTTAGTTGTAGTGGCTTGGAGGCTAGGGGGTTATTTAGTAGTAGTGGCTTGGAGGCTAGGGGGTTATTTAGTAGTAGTGGCTTGGAGGCTAGGGGGTTATTTAGTAGTAGTGGCTTGGAGGCTAGGGGGTTATTTAGTAGTAGTGGCTTGGAGGCTAGGGGGGGTTATTTAGTTGTAGTGGCTTGGAGGCTTTGGTTATTTAGCTAGGGGAGGCTAGGGGTGATTTAGTATTAGTGGCTTGAAGGCTAGGGGTGATTTAGTAGTAGTGGCTTGGAGGCTTGGGGTGATTTAGTAGTAATGGCTTGGAGGCTGAGGAGGCTATTTATTTAGTAGTAGTGCCTTGGAGGCTTTGGGGTTAATAAGTAGTTGCTTGGAGGGTTGAGGTTTTACAAGTAGTGGCTTGGAGGCTAGGGGGTTATTTACTATTAGTGGCTTGGAGGCTGGGGGGTATTTACTAGTAGTTGCTTGGAGGCTGGGGGGGGTATTTACAAGTAGTGGCTTGGAGGCTAGGGGGGTATTTACTAGTAGTTGCTTGGAGGCTGGGGGGGGTATTTACAAGTAGTGGCTTGGAGGCTAGGGGGGTATTTACAAGTAGTGGCTTGGAGGCTAGGGGGTATTTACTAGTAGTTGCTTGGAGGCTGGGGGGTATTTACAAGTAGTGGCTTGGAGGCTAGGGGGTTATTTACTAATAGTGGCTTGGAGGCTAGGGGGTTATTTACTAGTAGTGGCTTGGAGGGAGGGGACACTAGGGAAGTATTTTAGTTGTAATGGCTTGGAGTCCAGGGGTTGTTTTGTAGTAGTGGCTTGGAGGCTGAGGGTCTAGGTGTGTTATTTACTAGAAGTTGCTCAGGGGGCTATGTGTGTTATTTAGTAGAAGTGGCTTGGAGGCTGAGGGGGCTAGGTGTGTTCTTTAGTAGAAGTGGCTTGGAGGCTGAGGGGCTAGGTGTGTTCTTTAGTAGAAGTGGCTTGGAGGCTGAGGGGGCTAGGTGTGTTCTTTAGTAGAAGTGGCTTGGAGGCTGAGGGGGCTAGGTGTGTTCTTTAGTAGAAGTGGCTTGGAGGCTGAGGGGCTATGTGTGTTCTTTAGTAGATGTGGCTTGGAGGCTGAGGGGGCTATGTGTGTTATTTAGTAGAACTGGCTTGGAGGCTGAGGGGGCTATGTTATTTATGAATATTGTATTGGTGGCTACTATGGGTTATTTAGTAGTAGTGGCTTGGAGGCTTGGGGCTATGGGTTATTTAGTAGCAATGGCTTGGAGGCTGAGGAGCCTATGTGGGTTGTTTTAGTAGTGGTTTGGAGGCTAGGTGGGTTATTTAATATTTTTGTGGCTTGGAGGCTAGGTGCTTATTTATTTAGTAGTGGCTTGGAGGCTAGGGGCTATGTGTATTTAGTAGATGTGGCTTGGAGGCTGAGTGTGCTTATTTAGTAGATGTGGCTTGGAGACTATGGGGTGATTTAGTATTGGTGGCTTGGAGGCTGAGGGGTGATTTAGTAGTAGTGGCTTGAGGCTGAGGGGTTGTGTGTTTATTTAGTAGATGTGGCTTGGAGGCTGAGGGGTGTTATTTAGTAGATAGTGGCTTGGAGGCTGAGGGGTGTTTATTTGGTAGAACTGGCTTGGAGGCTGAGCTTGGTTTATGAATATTGTATTGGTTGGCTAGGGGTTATTTAGTAGTAGTGGCTTGGAGGTTTTGGAAGCTAGGGGGTTAATTAGTAGCAATGGCTTGGAGGCTGAGGAGCCTGTGGGTTGTTTAGTAGTAGTGGTTTGGAGGCTAGGTGGGTTATTTAATATTTTTTTGGCTTGGAGGCTAGGTGCTTATTTAGTAGTAGTGGCTTGGAGGCTAGGTGCTTATTTAGTAGTAGTGGCTTGAGGCTAGGTGCTTATTTATGGCTTGGAGACTAGGGGGTGATTTAGTATTAGTGGCTTGGAGGCTAGGGGGCTGATTTAGTAGTAGTGGCTTGGAGGCTGAGGGGGTTATTTAGTAGCAGTGGCTTGGAGGCTAGGGGGTTATTTAGTAGTAGTGGCTTGGAGGCTAGGGGGCCATTTAATAGTATTGGCTTGGAGGCTAGATGTGTTTTTTAAGTGGTAGTGGCTTGGAGGCTAGAGGGTTTTATTAAGTAGTAGTGGCTTGGAGGCTAGGGGGTGATTTGGTAGTAGTGGCTTGGAGGCTTGGGGCTGCTTTAGTAGTAGTGGCTTGGAGGCTGAGGAGGCTATGGGGGTTGTTTAGTAGTAGTTGCTTGGAGGATTTGGAAGCTAGGGAGGTTAATTAGTAGCAATGGCTTGGAGGCTATGGGGGTTATTTAGTAGTAGTGGCTTGGAGGCTATGGGGGCTATTTAGTAGTAGTGGCTTGGAGGCTATGGGGGTTATTTAGTAGTAGTAACTTGGAGGGTGAGGAGCCTAATATGGTTTTTAATAGTAGTGGCTTGGAGGGTAGATGTGTTTTTAAGTGGTAGTGGCTTGGAGGGTTGAGGTTTTATTAAGTAGTAGTGCCTTGGAGGCTAGGGGGGTTATTTACTAGTAGTGGCTTGGAGGCTGGGGGGTTATTTACAGGTAGTGGCTTGGAGGCTGGGGGGTATTTACAAGTAGTGGCTTGGAGGCTGGGGGGTATTTAGTAGTAGTGACTTGGAGGGCAGAGGGTTTATTTAGTAGTAGTGGCTTGGAAGCTAGGGGTTATTTAGTAGTAGTGGCTTGGAGGCTAGGGGGTTATTTAGTAGTAGTGGCTTGGAGGCTAGGGGTATTTAGTAGTAGTGGCTTGGAGGCTAGGTGGGTTATTTAGTAGTAGTGGCTTGGAGGCTAGGGGGTTATTTACTAGTAGTGGCTTGGAGGCTGGGGGTTATTTAGTAGTAGTGGCTTGGAGGCTGGGGGGGTTATTTAGGTAGTGGCTTGGAGGCAAGGGGGTTATTTAGTAGTATGTGCTTGGAGCCTAGGAGGGTTATTTAGTAGTATGTGCTTGGAGCCTAGGAGGTTATTTAGTAGTAGTGGCTTGGAGGCTTGGAGGAGGGTTATTTAGTAGTATGTGCTTAGAGCCTAGGAGGGTTATTTAGTAGTAGTGGCTTGGAGGCAAGGAGGGTTATTTAGTAGTATGTGCTTAGAGCCTAGGAGGGTTATTTAGTAGTATGTGCTTGGAGCCTAGGGGGGTTATTTATTAGTTGTGTGTTGTTGTTTTTTTAGTAGTAGTGGCTTGGAGATTGGCGGTTGTCCCAGGCCAATGGTGGGTTTGGCCTACCTAGTGGCAGGTAGTGAGAGTGGGGTTTGGGTGGGTTTGTGGTTGTGGTGCATTATGGGAAGCCTAGGCCCAGGAAGTGAACAGGAAGCTGAACTGTGTTTCATTGATTTCAGGGATGAGAGCTGCAGTCAGGAGGGCGATGGTGGTGATGAGGATCTGGGGGAGGAAGGGGAGGAGTTTGAGTGTTACCCCCCGGGGATGAAGGTGCAGGTGAGGTATGGTCGTGGTCGCAGCCTGAAGACGTACCAGGCCACTGTGAAAGAGGCTGACGTGGAGGGGGGAGAGGTGCTCTACCTGGTTCACTACTGTGGCTGGAACGTCAGGTAAGATTAGCAGGACACACAGCCTTGGGGAATATGACCTTTCACCTCAATATATTTATCACCTGACCACTACTAGTTGATATTAATATATATATTAGTGGAGAGGTGTGGCTGGAATGGCAGGTAAGATTAGCAGGACACACAGCCTTGGGGAATATGACCTTTCACCTCAATATATTTATCACCTGACCACTACTAGTTGATATTAATATATATATTAGTGGAGAGGTGTGGCTGGAATGGCAGGTAAGATTAGCAGGACACAAAGCCCTGGGGAATATGACCTATCACCTCAATATATCTATCACCTGACCCCTACTAGTTTTGTGGATATGAATATATATTAGTGGAGAGGTGTGGCTGAAACGGCAGGTAAGATTAGCAGGACACAAAGCCCTGGGGAATATGACCTATCACCTTCCTAGCCACCACTAGTATTACAGCTATATTATTTACCCTCCTCAAATAGACCCAGCTGTAAATATAAAGAGCTTACCTTTTAAATGGAGATCCCTGTAGCAACAACATGGATATTCCTTCCTCTCTGTTTTGAAACAAGCTCACATATATTATATTTATATATCATTGATTATATCTTACCATCAGCTATAGATAATGTAATGTTCCCTCTGTGACACGACGCATGAATTATCATTGATTATTTCTTACCATCAGCTATAGATAATGTAATGGTTTTTCTGTGTCAGGACTAATTAATTATCATTGCACTGTGGACATCTAGTGGTTAACATTGAGAATTGGGGCAATCAGTAATGACTTTGGTTTGTTGACGTTTTAAAGTATTGACTGACAGTTTGTCTCCCCATCTGTCTGTCTGTCTGTCCTCCCACTGTCATCTAGAGACGGGCTGAGTTTGACCATAAAATGAAGCTCTTTCACAGAGCCTTCTCATTGAAGAATAGAGCTATTTTATGAAGTCCTAAGCCACTTTAAAATTCCATTTAATCCTCATTCACGTTATAGGGCCAAACCTACCCAAGCCAAGCTGAGAAACTGAGCTTGCCTGGTTAAACATCCACCATAATTGCTGGAACCATACTGGAAAGGACCACAAGCAGAAGGGTACGGTTCGGGTGGGCCCTATCGTGTGAATCTGGTATTAAAGTGCTGCTATACTCACCTCTACCTCTCTCCCCCCTGGGCCAGAGACAGGGTAATAAATACACTGTTACTATGTAGAAGTAGAGTTGGCATACATAAGACAGACAAAATAGTGAAGAGCTTTTCACAGTGAGACCAATGTAGGGATTGTCTTACTGTTGTTTTGTGGTTGAATTCCATAAGTTGTTGAGCAGAGGTTCTTTTCTCTGCGTTACTGTGTCTTGTGGACATTGGAAGACTTTCATTCCTTTCTGTAGATCCAAGTAGACTACCTTTGGGTAGTTAAACATTCTGTAAATCATTTCTATGGTTGTTGGTATTATCATAGTGTTGATTTATCTTAAGGTTCTTTTATTCCATAATTATAATGTGGATTTGTCTTCATTAAGGCTGTCTTATTCCAAGTAATAATTTTGATTTATCTTAATTATGGTGGTTTTATTCCATTATATAATTATGGGGCGGCAGGTAGCCTAGTGGTTAGAGCGTTGGACCAGTAACCGAAAGGTTGCAAGATCAAATCCCGAGCTGACAAGGTAAAAAAAAATCTGTCGTTCTGCCCCTGAACAAGGCAGTTAACCCACTGTTCTTAGGCCGTCATTGAAAATAAGAATTTGTTCTTAACTGACTTCCCTAGTTAAATAAAGGTAAAATAAATAAAAATATGTTGATATTCAGTACCAGTCAAAAGTTTGGACACAGCTACTCATTCCTGGATTTTTCTTTATTTTCACTATTCTCTATATTGTAGAATAACAGTGAAGACATCAAAACTATGAAAGAACACATAGTAACCAAAATAATGTTAATCAAATCAAAATATATTATATTTTAGAAGTAGACACCCTTTGCCTTGATGACAGCTTTGCACACTCTTGGCATTATCTCAACCAGCTTCACCTGGAATGCTTTTCCATCAGTCTTGAAGGAGTTCCCACAAATGCTGAGCACTTGTTGGCTGCTGTTCTTTCACTCCGCAGTCTAACTCATCCCAAACCATCTCAATTGGGTTGAGGTCAGGTGATTGTGGAGGCCAGGTCATCTGATGCAGCACTCCAGCACTCACCTTCTTGGTCAAAAATCCCTTACACAGCCTGGAGGTGTGTTGGGTCATTGTGCTGTTGAAAAATAAATGATAGTCCCACTAAGCCCAAACCATATGGGATGGCGTATCGCTGCAGAATGCTGTGGAGGCCATGCTGGTTAAGTCTGCCTTGAATTCTAAATAAATCATTGACAGTGTCACCAGCAAAGCACCCCCACACATCACACCTCCTCCTCTTCCATGCTTCACGGTGGGAAATACACATGCGGAGATCTGTTCCAAGCCCCCAAGCATCTGTTTTTTCAAGTATTTTATTTGACCTTTTTAACAAGGCAAGTCAGTTAAGAACAAATTCTTATTTACAATGACGGCCTACCCTGGCCAAACCCTAAGTCGTACGACACTGGGCCAATTGTGAGCCGCACTATGGGACTCCCAATTATAGCCGGTTGTGATACAGCCTGGAATCGAACCAGGGTCTGAAGTGACACCTCTAGCACTGAGACCGCTGCGCCACTCGGGGGTCTCCTCTGAACAGTTTACGTTGAGATGTGTCTGTCACTTGAACTCTGAAGCATTTATTTTGGCAGCAATTTCTGAGGCTGGTAACTCTAATGAACTTCTCCTCTGCAGCAGAGGTAACTCTGGGTCTTCCTTTCCTGTGGCGGTCCTCATGAGAGCCAGTTTCATCATAGCGCTTGATGGATTTTGCAACTGCACTTTAAGAAACGTTCAAAGTTGACATTATCCGTATTGACTGACCTTCATTTCTTAAAGTAATGATGGACTGTTGTTTCTCTTTGCTTATTTGAGCTGTTCTTGCCATAATATGGACTTGGTATTTTACCAAATAAGGCTATCTTCTGTATACCCCCCCTACCTTGTCACAACACAACTAATTGTCTCAAACGCATGAACATTTAACAAGGCACACCTGTTAATTAAAATGTATTCCATGCACTTCATGAAGCTGGTTGAGAGAATGCCAAGAGTGTGCAAAGCTGTCGTCAAGGCAAAGGGTGGCTACTTTGAAGAATCTCAAATATAATATTCCCTTGTGTTCCAAATGGCACCCTATTCCCTATATAGTGCACTACTTTTGACCAGGGACAATAGAGAATCCCATAGGTAGTGCACTACTTTTGACCAGGGCCAATAGGGAATCCCATAGGTAGTGCACTACTTTTGACCAGGGCCAATAGGGAATCCCATAGGTAGTACACTACTTTTGACCAGGGCCCATATTGAATCCCATAGGTAGTACACTACTTTTGACTAGGGCCAATAGGGAATCCCATAGGTAGTACACTACTTTTGACCAGGGCCCATATTGAATCCCATAGGGCTCTGGTCATACGTAGTGCACTATATATGGCTCTGGTCTAAAGTAGTGCACTATATTGGGAATAGTGTGCCATTTGGGCCATAGGTTTTATAACTGACCTTTGATTGACTCTCTGTCTCTGTCTCTCTCTCCTTAGATATGATGAGTGGGTCAAAGCTGACAAGATTGTCCGTCCGGCCAATAAGAATGTTCAGAAGATCAAGCACCGTAAGAAAATAAAGGTAGGAGAAATAAATGTTGTTGCTTTTTATTCTATTTTGCATATTAGCCATTTCAAATGAATATACAGAATAAACAGTTGTTTCTGTCTATGAAGATGACATGAGGTTACCACAAGATGCACAACATTACTCTGGAGCCCTTAACATGGTCTTCCTGCCCTCCCAGAACAAAGCGGAGAGAGAGCGCAACCGCCTGGAGCAACTGAACGAGGACCTGGGGAGTCCGTCCCCGAACAGACTACGTGTCCCCCGCCCCTCCTCCAAATCCCTCGGCCCCTGCTCTGCCCATGAGCGCCATGTCTTCTCCAAGATGGAGGACGGTGAGAACCAAAGGACTCTGACTCTGCAGTCTCCAGTCAAGTCTATTGAAATCACTTCTATCCTCAATGGCCTGCAAGGTAGTCACTACTCTACCTGGCGTTGTACTCTAACAGTATAGAGGTAGTCACTGCTCTACCTGGCGTTGTACTCTAACAGTATAGAGGTAGTCACTGCTCTACCTGGCGTTGTACTCTAACAGTATAGAGGTAGTCACTGCTCTACCTGGCGTTGTACTCTAACAGTATGAAGGTAGTCACTGCTCTACCTGGCGTTGTACCTAACAGTATGAAGGTAGTCACTGCTCTACCTGGCGTTGTACTCTAACAGTATGAAGGTAGTCACTGCTCTACCTGGCGTTGTACTCTAACAGTATGAAGGTAGTCACTGCTCTACCTGGCGTTGTACTCTAACAGTATACAGGTACTGAACCTGGCGTTGTAGTCACTGCTCTACCTGGCGTTGGTACACTGCTCTAGCTGGCTAACAGTATGCTCTAATGTAGTCACTGCTCTGCTCTACCTGGCGTTGTACTCTAACAGTATACAGGTCACTGCTCTACCTGGCGTTGTAGTCTAACAGTATGAAGGTAGTCACTGCTCTACCTGGCGTTGTACTCTAACAGTATGAAGGTAGTCACTGCTCTAGCTGGCGTTGTACTCTAACAGTATGAAGGTAGTCACTGCTCTACCTGGCATTGTACTCTAACAGTATGAAGGTTGTAGTCACTGCTCTACCTGGCGTTGTACTCTAACAGTATAGAGGTGGTCACTGCTCTACCTGGCATTGTACTCTAACAGTATAGAGGTAGTCACTGCTCTACCTGGCGTTGTACTCTAACAGTATACAGGTCACTGCTCTACCTGGCGTTGTACTGTACCAGTATACAGGTAGTCAGTGCTCTACCTGGCGTTTTACTCTAACAGTATACAGGTAGTCACTGCTCTACCTGGCGTTGTACTCTACCAGTATACAGTTGGTCACTGCTCTACCAGGCGTTGTACTCTACCAGTATACAGGTGGTCACTGCTCTACCTGGCGTTGTACTCTAACAGTATACAGGTAGTCACTGCTCTACAGTGGCGTTGTACTCTAACAGTATAGAGGTAGTCAGTCACTGCTCTACCTGGCGTTGTACTCTAACAGTATAAAGGTAGTCACTGCTCTACCTGGCGTTGTACTCTAACAGTATAAAGGTAGTCACTGCTCTACCTGGTGTTGTACTCTAACAGTATAGAGGTAGTCACTGCTCTACCTGGCGTTGTACTCTAACAGTATAGAGGTAGTCACTGCTCTACCTGGCGTTGTACTCTAACAGTATACAGGTAGTCACTGCTCTACCTGGCGTTGTACTGCTACCAGTATACAGGTCACTGTCACTGCTCTACCAGTATACAGGTCACTGCTCTACCTGGCGTTGTACTCTACCAGTATACAGTTGGTCACTGCTCTAACAGTATACAGGTAGTCACTGCTCTACCTGGCGTTTGTACTCTAACAGTATACAGTTGATCACTGCTCTACCAGGCCTTGTACTCTACCAGTATACAGGTGGTCACTGCTCTACCTGGCGTTGTACTCTAACAGTATACAGGTAGTCACTGCTCTACGTGGCGTTGTACTCTAACAGTATAGAGGTAGTCAGTCACTGCTCTACCTGGCGTTGTACTCTAACAGTATAAAGGTAGTCACTGCTCTACCTGGCGTTGTACTCTAACAGTAGTCACTGCTCTACCTGGCGTTTTACTCTAACAGTCAGGTAGTCACTGCTCTACCTGGCGTTGTACTCTAACAGTATGAAGGTAGTCACTGCTCTACCTGGCGTTGTACTCTAACAGTATACAGTTGATCACTGAAGGTAGTCACTGCTCTACCTGGCGTTGTACTCTAACAGTATGAAGGTAGTCACTGCTCTACCTGGTGTTGTACTCTACCAGTATAGAGGTAGTCACTGCTCTACCTGGCGTTGTACTCTAACAGTATAGAGGTAGTCACTGCTCTACCTGGCGTTGTACTCTAACAGTATAGAGGTAGTCACTGCTCTACCTGGCGTTGTACTCTAACAGTATACAGGTAGTCACTGCTCTACCTGGCGTTTACTCTAACAGTATACAGGTAGTCACTGCTCTACCTGGCGTTGTACAGTCACTGCTCTACCTGGCGTTGTAAACAGTATAGAGGTAGTCACTGCTCTACCTGGCGTTGTACTCTAACAGTATAGTCACTGCTCTACCTGGCGTTGTGAGGTGGTCACTGCTCTACCTGGCGTTGTACTCTAACAGTATAGAGGTGGTCACTGCTCTACCTGGTGTTGTACTCTAACAGTATAGAGGTAGTCACTGCTCTACCTGGCGTTGTATGAAGGTAGTCACTGCTCTAACAGTATACAGGTCACTGCTCTACCTGGCGTTGTACTGTACCAGTATACACTGCTCTACCTGGCGTTGTAGTATACAGTAGTCACTGCTCTACCTGGCGTTGTACTCTAACAGTATACAGTTGGTCACTGCTCTACCTGGCGTTGTGGCGTTTTACTCTAACAGTATACAGGTGTCACTGCTCTACCTGGCGTTGTACTCTACCAGTATACAGGTCAGTCACTGCTCTACCTGGTCACTGTTGTACTCTAACAGTATACAGGTAGTCACTGCTCTACCTGGCGTTGTACTCTACCAGTATACAGGTGGTCACTGCTCTACCTGGCGTTGTACTCTAACAGTATAAAGGTAGTCACTGCTCTACCCGGCATTGTACTCTGACAGTATAGAGGTGGTCACTGCTCTACCTGGCGTTGTACTCTAACAGTATACAGGTAGTCACTGCTCTACCTGGCGTTGTACTCTACCAGTATACAGTTGGTCACTGCTCTACCAGGCGTTGTACTCTACCAGTATACAGGTGGTCACTGCTCTACCTGGCGTTGTACTCTAACAGTATACAGGTAGTCACTGCTCTACCTGGCGTTGTACTCTAACAGTATAGAGGCCTTGTAGTCAGGTGGTCTGCTCTACCTGGCGTTGTACTCTAACCACTGCTCTACCTGGCGTTGTACTCTAACAGTATAAAGGTAGTCACTGCTCTACCTGGCGTTGTACTCTAACAGTATAAAGGTAGTCACTGCTCTACCTGGCGTTGTACTCTAACAGTATAAAGGTAGTCACTGCTCTACCTGGCGTTGTACTCTAACAGTATACAGGTAGTCACTGCTCTACCTGGCGTTGTACTCTAACAGTATACAGGTAGTCACTGCTCTACCTGGCGTTGTACTCTAACAGTATACAGGTAGTCACTGCTCTACCTGGCGTTTTACTCTAACAGTATACAGGTCACTGTCTCTACTGCTCTACCTGGCGTTGTACTCTACCAGTATACAGTTGGTCACTGTACTGCTCTACCAGGCGTTGAACTCTACCAGTATACAGGTGGTCACTGCTCTACCTGGTGTTGTACTCTAACAGTATACAGGTAGTCACTGCTCTACCTGGCGTTGTACTCTAACAGTGTACAGGTAGTCACTACTCTACCTGGTGTTGTGCTCTACCTGGCTTGTACTCCAGTATAGAGGTAGTCACTGCTCTACCTGGCGTTGTACTCTAACAGTATAGAGGTAGTCACTGCTCTACCTGGCGTTGTACTCTAACAGTATACAGGTAGTCACTGCTCTACCTGGCGTTGTACTGCTCTACCAGTATACAGGGTAGTCACTGCTCTACCTGGCGTTTTACTCACTAACAGTATACAGGTAGTCACTGCTCTACCTGGCGTTGTACTCTAACAGTATAGAGGTGGTCACTGCTCTACCTGGCGTTGTACTCTAACAGTATAGAGGTGGTCACTGCTCTACCTGGTGTTGTACTCTAACAGTATAGAGGTAGTCACTGCTCTACCTGGCGTTGTACTCTAACAGTATACAGGTCACTGCTCTACCTGGCGTTGTACTGTACCAGTATACAGGTAGTCACTGCTCTACCTGGCGTTGTACTCTACCAGTATACAGTTGGTCACTGCTCTACCTGGCGTTGTACTCTACCAGTATACAGGTGGTCACTGCTCTACCTGGCGTTGTACTCTACCAGTATACAGGTAGTCACTGCTCTACCTGGCGTTGTACTCTAACAGTATACAGGTAGTCACTGCTCTACCTGGCGTTGTACTCTACCAGTATACAGGTGGTCACTGCTCTACCTGGCGTTGTACTCTAACAGTATAAAGGTAGTCACTTCTCTACCTGGCGTTGTACGGCATTGTACTCTGACAGTATAGAGCTGGTCACTGCTCTACCTGGCGTTGTACTCTAACAGTATACAGGTAGTCACTGCTCTACCTGGCGTTGTACTCTAACAGTATACAGTTGGTCACTGCTCTACCTGGCGTTGTACTCTAACAGTATACAGGTAGTCACTGCTCTCTACCTGGCGGCGCTCTACCTGTTGTACTCTAACAGTATACAGGTCACTGCTCTACCTGTCGTTATACTCTAACAGTATACAGGTAGTCACTGCTCTACCTGGCGTTGTACTCTAACAGTATACAGTTGGTCACTGCTCTACCTGGCGTTGTACTCTAACAGTATAGAGGTCACTGCTCTACCTGGCGTTGTACTCTAACAGTATACAGGTAGTCACTGCTCTACCTGGCGTTGTACTCTAACAGTATACAGTTGGTCACTGCTCTACCTGGCGTTGTACTCTAACAGTATAGAGGTAGTCACTGCTCTACCTGGCGTTATACTCTAACAGTATAGAGGTAGTCAAATGGATAGAATATGTCATTCAAATTACATTTTGTTTCATGACTTTGACTATTGAACAAGTTAGTTAATTTTAAGCCACATGTTTTACTCAATGTTATGCTTTTTGAGTGTTGAACAATTAACTTTTTTAGTTTTAGTAGTTTTAGAGTTCAGTAGATTGTATTTCACTCCATAGAACTATTCTACATTGATTGGGAGTGCTGTTGTGTTTCCTAAGCCATTGTAGTGGAAGTTTGTGGTGCCAAAAGGTCAAGGTACTAAAGTGTTGTTTTTCTTTTCTTCCTTCAGCCTCAGAGAGTTCAACAGACGAGTCTGATCAGGATGGTGGGCGTGAGGACGACGATGACCATCCAGGTTCAGGGGGTCGCGGCAGTCTCAGAAAGGGGGGTCCCCCCAAACCCCTTCACGCCTTAGACCGCTGGGAGGGTACCGCCTCTACCGATGTCCCCAAACCACCATTGGTCACAGGGAAGAGCCAACAACCAATCAGCGTCGAGACCCCGGAGGCTGGGAGGCGGCGTAGCCAACTAGAGTTTGAGGCTGAGAGGGAGGGGCCAGGTAGCTCCGCCTGCAGGAAGAGGAAGTCAGAAGGAGTGGCAGGGGAGCAACAGACCTCTAAAGGACCCCCCTCCAAAACCAAGCTCCCAACCAGGAGCACCAGGAGCGCAGACTGGCTGCCGGGAGGCTCCAACAGGAGGGCCCAGGAGAGAGCAGGAGGTCTAGGGGAAGACAGAGGAGGAGCAGGAGGTTCCTCTAGCAGCAGCTCAGATGATGGAGGTGCACCTCCCACTGAGCCCCACCAAGCCGATGGAGACCGACCCAGCTCCCGTCCCAAACCTTCCCCCTCTAAGAAGTACAACGGCATGAAGGACAAGAGTGGCACCGGGGGTGGAGGCGGCGCCCGCCCTGCGGGATTCTGGGAGATCCCTGAGAAGAGGGCTAAGATGGCATCCAGCAGCGTGGAGGAGAGGGAGAGAGAGAGAGCGAGACCGGCGGGTGGCAGTCGTACCAAGGGCCAGAAGGATGTGTGGTCCAGTATTCAGGCCCAGTGGCCCAAGAAGACCCTGAAGGAGCTGTTCTCTGACTCCGACACAGAGGCTGCTAACTCCCCTCCTCCGCCTGGACCGGCCCAGTCCTCATCATCATGCCACGAGGAGAGGGAGAGCAGGGGGGAGCGGGATGGGAACGAGGCAGGACTTGGAGGCCCGGAGAGGGAAAGCAGGGGGGAGCGGGACGGGGAGGGAGATGAGGCAGGAGGAAGAGGCCCGGAGAGGGAGATTAGGGGGGAGCAGGGCGGGGAGGGAGACGAGGGAGGAGGAGGCCCGGAGAGGGAGGACCATGACCTCTCAGAGGAGAACCAGGGGCAGGAGAAGAGGAGGAGTGAGCAGGAGTTCCCCTCCAGTGGATCTGACTCAGTTCTCAACACCCCTCCCACCACCCCAGAGTCCCCATCCATGGGACATAGCAGTAGTGGGGCCATGGCGCAAGGGGCTGGAACTGGCTCTAACCGGACTCAGCCCTCCTGTCCTCCCCTGTCTGTAACCCCTGCTCTGGGTACAACGCCCTCCTCTGACCCCTTGGCTCCGGGGCGCCCCAACACCCTGGCAGAGGAAGGTGGTTGTGGTCGCAGTGAGACAGACAGCAGTACAGTGGAGGTGGAAAGTCTAGGAGGGGAGCTGCAGGACCAGGACTTACCCCCAGGTAAGTGTTGACAAGCCAAATGGTTGCTGGCATCAGTGTCCTAGATACCGTCACCAGCCGTTGTGCCCTTGAGCAAGACACTTAACCTGCTCACAGGGCACTACACTGCTCCAGCCTTTCCCACATGCATGTGTATTTGTGTGTACAGTGCCTGCAGAACGTATTCATACCCCTTGATTTTGTTTTATTTCATTCATGCTTTCAGTCGACGAGATTGAATTCTGCATTTAGACTGCTTAAAAACACAGAGGATACCACATTCAATTAAACAAGTTCTAACCAGCCTACCAACTGGCGCAGCATCGCAGTGCTAGAGGCGTCACTACAGACCCGGGTTCTATCCCGGAATCATTGTTGTATCACAACCGGCCGTGATCGGGAGTCCCATAGGTTGGCGCACAATTGGCCCAGCGTCGTCCGGGTTAGGGGAGGGTTTGGCCGGGGGGCTTTACTTGGCTCACCGCGCTCTGGCGACTCCTTGTGGCGGGCCGGGCACCTGCAGGTTGACTTCGTCATCAGTTGAACAGTGTTTCCTCTGACACATTGGTGCGGCTGGCTTCTGGGTTAAGCTGGCGGGTGTTAAAAGCTTGGTTTCATGTTTCGGGGGACTCATGACTCAACCTTCACCTCCCGAGGCCGTTGGGGAGTTGCAGCGATGAGACAAGTTCAAAATTGGGGAGATAAATGGGGTAAAATTTTTAAAAATTAACAAGTCCGATGGCAGTGGCTATGGTCGGATCTTTCTGTATATTTGTTCTTACCTTGATGCTGGACAGTTGGCTCTGTTTGCAGAGGACTCTGCCAGTACTGTCTCCTCTTCTCTGAGGTAGTAGATCATGTAGAGGGTCCAGTACTGTCCGTGACTGTCTCTGAATTGTGTTATTATCTTGCTTGGCCTTTTCTGTACGCTTTCCAATGCTGCTTCCTGCTTCTTTGTGCAGCCCACCAGCAACACACTTTTGTCCTGACTTTACTTTCATTAATCTGATGACTGTTATTTATCTAATCAACTAACTATGTTTAATTGTTACCCAATTAAACGAATCATGTAACAATTAACTCATTAGGATTTGGGGCACCACGAGAGCAGTTATTTAGAGTTACCATCTCCCCAATTAAACTCTAAAGGTCTTGACCTTTCACATCCATAAACAGTCAGCTTATTCATCATAACCTCGTATCATATCATGTCGTAACCTTGCATCGGCAAAAACCTGAGCCTTAATTATGATTCAGTACTACACAAATTGGTTTACTTATTTATTTACTAGCTAACTAAATGGTAACACAGAATAATCATACACAATACATGAGAAATACATAATACATGAGAAGTAGGTCCCTAGTGGACTGACAACAATATGGCTGCTTGTTATGAAAGACATGGCGAGACAGAGGGACAGAGACACTTAACGTTGCTACATTTAGAAAATACTCTCACTTATACTTTACACACAAACTGCCGCCCAGTTGGAGTAAGAAAATCCTTAGTTTCTCTCGGTGGACCGGGTCTTCTTAGAAAATGTGTTGGGCCTTTTCGCTGCACGCTTATAAGGTTTGATTGTCCAAAAGGGGACCCCACCCATCTTCTACTGTTGTTCTCCTCTGCTGTCGTCCGGTATCCGGTAACTTGTCATGTAGTCCTGAACAGAACTACAGAGTTTATTCTCCTTCCATTCGCTCTGAAAGAATCTTCTTTGAAGATAGGCTAGCCAGCCGTGTCGATGGTTCCCCAGTGGGGTGATGAGAGTAATAGAATACGATGGTTTGAGCAGAATGGCCCCACTTAAATGTGCTTTTCTAGATACTTTACTTAGGATCAGCCGTACCAGTGATTGTCCGTGAGGTGACTTTATCGTCTCTACCTCGCATTGAGATTCACAGTTCAAACCACTTTAAACGTGAGCTGTACTTCTCTCTGGTGTAATATGTTCATTCTTAAACCATCATTTTATACAATTGGCTCAAAAGGGCGGTTCCGACAGGCTGACATGCTCTCTGAACTCACTCAAGGGAGGTGACTACTTACTTGTACAAAGTTATAGAAACAATTTCCTCTTATAGTTTCTAAAATCATATCCCTCTCTTAACCAAAACACTTTCATCATTTTTCATATAGCATGCACAACGTAGAGGATGTAGTGTTACAGTATTTCCTCTATAACATTGTTAATGGCATCACAAAATAACAAACAAACTGACATCAGTGTTCTTTTAGGTCGCATCTGACCATTCCCCACGTTCTATGTTAGAAATATTGTTCCAGCATTCGCTTTACAGCATGTTAAGAGTTTCGGCGGGGAAAAAGCTTTCAAACAAAGGCAAATTCCTCTGGTGAATTTGGAGAGGGAGAGAGCTGAACGTTCTTGTCCTTGATTTACAACTGCCATTATCCCGGCATGGTCGGATGAGAGTGGTATAGACGTCATCAGTGGGAAGGCTGTTTCTTGCCATCACAGTTAGGAAGTGGAGATGCCTTGAACTATTTTCAATGCCTGGTTAATGGATGGCCCCCACTGAGTTAGTTGTCCAAGTGGAAGCCAAGGCATTTTGTGCATGTTTCAACTGGAACAGCCTGACCACCCAGTATTAGTGGAGCTGGTTCCAACTGGAACAGCCTGACCACCCAGTATTAATGGCCTCAGAATGCTTTTCTGTTGGCATGACACAGGACTGATGGTAGCGCTCACTTTGTCTTCTCCGGACAAGCTTTTTTTCAGGATGCCCCAAACAATGGGAAAGGGGATTCATCAGAGAAAATGACTTTAGCTGAATCAACTTTAGGAGACGGTCCTGGCGCTTGCTGGACTTTCTTGGCCGCCCTGAAGCCTTCTTCACAACAATCAAACCACTCTCCTTGAAGTTCTTGATGATCCGATAATGGTTGATTTAGGTGCAATCTTACTGGCAGCAATATCCTTGCCTGTGAAGCCCTTTTTGTGCAAAGCAATGATGACGGCACGTGTTTTCCTTTAGGTAACCATGATAGATAGAGGTTGAACAATGATTCCAAGCACCACCCTCCTTTTGAAGCTTCCAGTCTGTTATTCAAACTCAATCAGCATGACAGAGTGATCTCTAGCCTTGTCCTCGTCAACACTAACACCTGTGTTGACAAGAGAATCACTGACATGATGTCAGCTGGTCCTTTTGTGGAAGGGCTGAAATGCTGGAAATGTTTTTGGGGGATTCAGTTCATTTGCATGGCAAAGAGGGACTTTGCAATTAATTGCAATTCATTTGATTTGCATATACATTCTGGAGTATATGCAAATTGCCACCATACAAACTGAGGCAGCAGGCCTTGTGTTTTAGGTTATTGTCCTGCTGAAAGGTGAATTCATCTCCCAGGTGAAAAGCAAACTGAACCAGGTTTTCCTCGAGGATTTGCCTGTGCTTAGCTCTGTTACGTTTCTTTTTTTAACTTGAAAAAAATCCCCTCCTTATTTGAGTACAAGCATACCCATAACATGATGCAGCCACCACTATGTTTGAAAATATGAAGAGTGGTACTCAATTATGTATTGTATTGGATTTGCCCTAAACATACCACTTTGTATTCAGGACAAAAATTGAATTGCTTTGCCAAATTTGTTGTAGTTTTACTTTAGTGCCCTGTTGCAAACAGGATGCATGTTTTCAAATATTTGTAGTCTGTACAGGCTTCCTTCTTTTCACTCTGTCATTTATGTTAATATTGTGAAGTAACTACAATGTTGTTGATCCATCCTCAAGTTTCTCCTATCACAGCCATTAAACTCCTCAACTGTTTTAAAGTCACCATTGGCCTCGTGGTGAAATCCCTGAGCAGTTTCCTTCCTCTCCGGCAACTGAGTTAGGAATGAGACCTGTATCTTTGTAGTGACTGGGTGTATTGATGCACCATCCATAGTGTAATGAATAACTTCACCATGATCAAAGGGATATTCAGTATCTGCTTTTATTTTTTTTTACCCATCTACCAATAAGTGTCCTTCTTTGTGAAGCATTGGAAAACCTCCCTGTTCTTTGTGGTTAAATCTTTGTTTGAAATTCACTGCTCGACTGAGGGACATTACAGATAATTGTATTTGTGGAGTACAGAGATGAGGTAGTCATTCGTAAATCATGTTAACCACTATTATTGCGCACAGAGTGAGTTTTTATGTGACTTATTATGTGACTTGTTAAGCAAATTTGTACTCCTGAACTTATTTAGGCTTGTCATAACAAAGGGGTTGAATACTTCGACATGAGACATTTTAGCTTTTCATTTTGTATGAATTTGCAAAACATAATTCTAGTTTTAAAATGATGGGGTATTGTGTGAAGTCCGGTGACCCAAAAAAATCTAAATCAATTTTAAATGAAGGCTGTAACACGACAATAATGTGAATGGCTGTGAATACCTTCTGAATGCACTGTAACTCACTGTGTGGTGAATACCTTCTGAATGCACTGTAACTCACTGTGTGGTGAATACCTTCTGAATGCACTGTAACTCACTGTGTGGTGAATACCTTCTGAATGCACTGTAACTCACTGTGTGGTGAATACCTTCTGAATGCACTGTAACTCACTGTGTGGTGAATACCTTCTGAATGCACTGTAACTCACTGTTCACTGGTGAATACCTTCTGAATGCACTGTAACTCACTGTGTGGTGAATACCTTCTGAATGCACTGTAACTCACTGTGTGGTGAATACCTTCTGAATGCACTGTAACTCACTGTGTGGTGAATACCTTCTGAATGCACTGTAACTCACTGTGTGGTGAATACCTTCTGAATGCACTGTAACTCACTGTGTGGTGAATACCTTCTGAATGCACTGTAACTCACTGTGTGGTGAATACCTTCTGAATGCACTGTAACTCACTGTGTGGTGAATACCTTCTGAATGCACTGTAACTCACTGTGTGGTAGAATACCTTCTGAATGCACTGTAACTCACTGTGTGGTGAATACCTTCTGAATGCATGTAACTCACTGTGTGGTGAATACCTTCTGAATGCACTGTAACTCACTGTGTGGTGAATACCTTCTGAATGCACTGTAACTCACTGTGTGGTGAATACCTTCTGAATGCACTGTAACTCACTGTGTGGTGAATACCTTCTGAATGCACTGTAACTCACTGTGTGGTGAATACCTTCTGAATGCACTGTAACTCACTGTGTGGTGAATACCTTCTGAATGCACTGTAACTCACTGTGTGGTGAATACCTTCTGAATGCACTGTAACTCACTGTGTGGTGAATACCTTCTGAATGCACTGTAACTCACTGTGTGGTGAATACCTTCTGAATGCACTGTAACTCACTGTGTGGTGAATACCTTCTGAATGCACTGTAACTCACTGTGTGGTGAATACCTTCTGAATTCACTGTAACTCACTGTGTGGTGAATACCTTCTGAATGCACTGTAACTCACTGTGTGGTGAATACCTTCTGAATGCACTGTGTGTGTGTGTGTGTGTGTTTTGGATGGGTTCAATACAACACAACTGTATTGTCCATTGGGTTAGAACGGCCTTTCCCAACACCCCCAGACACACACACGTTGAGAGGAACAGGGTCAGCAGTGGTGGAAAGCAACTGTGAGGGGTTTTGGTCAGAAGACCGATTTCTGTCTCGTATGGATCAATGAAGTTGTTCTTTTCCAGACCAGGAGCAGGGAGAGCCCCACCACCATGGGGGAGCAGGATCCCCCTCCTCGCAGAGTAAAGTCTCCCTCCTAGACGGTCCAGGTAGCCTGTCCTCCTCTCACAGCCACTCCAACTCTACCTGCAGTCTGGAGCTCAGTAGTAGCAGTCGACACGACAACACTGAACACAAAGCCAAAGGTAAGGAACCTCAGCTAACACTGAACACAAAGCCAAAGGTAAGGAACCTCAGCTAACACTGAACACAAAGCCAAAGGTAAGGAACCTCAGCTAACACTGAACACAAACCCAAAGGTAAGGAACCTCAGCTAACACTGAACACAAAGCCAAAGGTAAGGAATCTCAGCTAACACTGAACACAAAGCCAAAGGTAAGGAACCTCAGCTAACACTGAACACAAAGCCAAAGGTAAGGAACCTCAGCTAACACTGAACACAAAGCCAAAGGTAAGGAACCTCAGCTAACCCTGAACACAAAGCCAAAGGTAAGGAACCTCAGCTAACACTGAACACAAAGCCAAAGGTAAGGAATCTCAGCTAACACTGAACACAAAGCCAAAGGTAAGGAACCTCAGCTAACACTGAACACAAAGCCAAAGGTAAGGAACCTCAGCTAACACTGAACACAAAGCCAAAGGTAAGGAACCTCAGCTAACCCTGAACACAAAGCCAAAGGTAAGGAACCTCAGCTAACACTGAACACAAAGCCAAAGGTAAGTACGGAAATGCCTGACAGATAAAATTGGCAAAATACAGTTTGTTCCTGTTACAATATTTTAAAGCTTTCTGTTAGCCTTGTATGGTACTAGTATAGGTAAAGACTTCTGTCCAATAGCCTACATTAGACAATTTACATTGTAGATGTGCTCAAAAATGCCTGTTCATATGATGGTTGTATGGAATTTTGAACCAAAGCAGGGCGATTCAAATGTGTACATAGGTGATACCTTTACAGAGGACTTCTTCTCCATCTAGTTTTAGTTCAACAGATTACAGAAAGTTACTGAAGTGCTTGGTGATTCAGATACACATTGGGCACCGCCTGTTGGGGATTCAGATACACATCGGGCACCGCCTGTTGGGGATTCAGATACACATCGGGCACCGCCTGTTGGGGATTCAGATACACATCGGGCACCGCCTGTTGGGGATTCAGATACACATCGGGCACCGCCTGTTGGGGATTCAGATACACATCGGGCACCGCCTGTTGGGGATTCAGATACACATCGGGCACCGCCTGTTGGGGATTCAGATACACATCGGGCACCGCCTGTTGGGGATTCAGATACACATCGGGCACCGCCTGTTGGGGATTCAGATACACATCGGGCACCGTCTGTTGGTGATTCAGATACACATCGGGCACCGCCTGTTGGGGATTCAGATACACATCGGGCACCGCCTGTTGGGGATTCAGATACACATCGGGCACCGTCTGTTGGTGATTCAGATACACATCGGGCACCGTCTGTTGGTGATTCAGATACACATCGGGCACCGTCTGTTGGTGATTCAGATACACATCGGGCACCGTCTCTCTGCCTCAGTCTCCCACTTTGGGAATAAAGTATTTATTTGAAGGGACTGAGTCCACATACACTCCTGTTCTTCTCTCTTCTCTCTGCTCTCTCTGACAAAACTAGCATCATGTTCTCACAGTCCTCCTGTCTCCTCCTTCCAGTGTCTGCCAG
Organism: Oncorhynchus tshawytscha; assembly: GCF_018296145.1. Classification (NCBI taxonomy): domain Eukaryota; kingdom Metazoa; phylum Chordata; class Actinopteri; order Salmoniformes; family Salmonidae; genus Oncorhynchus; species Oncorhynchus tshawytscha. The sequence continues at coordinate 32,399,577 of NC_056452.1, read as the reverse complement.
TCACAAGCGTCAGAAGGAACAGCAGGCAGGTGGAGCAGCAAAGAAACCCAAGCCAAACAGAAAGAGCTCAGTGCCTCCCAAGAAGAACAATAACAGAAAAACTGGTAAGGAAGAGAGTGACAGTACCCACTAGTTTACTGAGGCTTACACTAGGGCTGGTGAATCTGAGGCCTACACTAGGGCTGGTGAATCTGAGGCCTACACTAGGGCTGGTGAATCTGAGGCCTACACTAGGGCTGGTGAATCTGAGGCTTACACTAGGGCTGGTGAATCTGAGGCCTACACTAGGGCTGGTGAATCTGAGGCCTACACTAGGGCTGGTGAATCTGAGGCCTACACTAGGGCTGGTGAATCTGAGGCTTACACTAGGGCTGGTGAATCTGAGGCTACACTAGGGCTGGTGAATCTGAGGCTTACACTAGGGCTGGTGAATCTGGGCCTGGGCTGGTGAATCTGAGGCCTACACTAGGGCTGGTGAATCTGAGGCCTATGCTAGGCTGGTGAATCTGAGGCTTACACTAGGGCTGGTGAATCTGAGGCCTACACTAGGGCTGGTGAATCTGAGGCTACACTAGGGCTGGTGAATCTGAGGCCTACACTAGGCTGGTGAATCTGAGGCCTACACTAGGGCTGGTGAATCTGAGGCTATGCTAGGGCTGGTGAATCTGAGGCTTACACTAGGGCTGGTGAATCTGAGGCCTACACTAGGGCTGGTGAATCTGAGGCCTACACTAGGGCTGGTGAATCTGAGGCCTATGCTAGGGCTGGTGAATCTGACTTACACTAGGGCTGGTGAATCTGAGGCCTACACTAGGGCTGGTGAATCTGAGGCATGCTAGGGCTGGTGAATCTGAGGCTTACACTAGGGCTGGTGAATCTGAGGCCTAACTCTGGTGAATCTGAGGCTACTACTGGTGAATCTGGGCTGGGGCTGGTGAATCTGAGGCTACACTAGGGCTGGTGAATCTGAGGCTTACACTAGGGCTGGTGAATCTGAGGCCTACACTAGGGCTGGTGAATCTGAGGCTTACACTAGGGCTGGTGAATCTGAGGCTTACACTAGGGCTGGTGAATCTGAGGCTTACACTAGGGCTGGTGAATCTGAGGCTTACACTAGGGCTGGTGAATCTGGTGGGCTGGTGAATCTGAGGCTTACACTAGGGCTGGTGAATCTGAGGCTTACACTAGGGCTGGTGAATCTGAGGCTTACACTAGGGCTGGTGAATCTGAGGCTTACACTAGGGCTGGTGAATCTGAGGCTTACACTAGGGCTGGTGAATCTGAGGCCTACACTAGGGCTGGTGAATCTGAGGCTTACACTAGGGCTGGTGAATCTGAGGCTTACACTAGGGCTGGTGAATCTGAGGCTTACACTAGGGCTGGTGAATGAGGCTTACACTAGGGCTGGTGAATCTGAGGCTTACACTAGGGCTGGTGAATCTGAGGCTTACACTAGGGCTGGTGAATCTGAGGCCTACACTAGGGCTGGTGAATCTGAGGCCTACACTAGGGCTGGTGAATCTGAGGCCTACACTAGGGCTGGTGAATCTGAGGCCTACACTAGGGCTGGTGAATCTGAGGCTTACACTAGGGCTGGTGAATCTGAGGCCTACACTAGGGCTGGTGAATCTGAGGCCTACACTAGGGCTGGTGAATCTGAGGCCTACACTAGGGCTGGTGAATCTGAGGCCTACACTAGGGCTGGTGAATCTGAGGCCTATGCTAGGGCTGGTGAATCTGAGGCTTACACTAGGGCTGGTGAATCTGAGGCCTACACTAGGGCTGGTGAATCTGAGGCCTACACTAGGGCTGGTGAATCTGAGGCCTACACTAGGGCTGGTGAATCTGAGGCCTACACTAGGGCTGGTGAATCTGACTATGCTAGGGCTGGTGAATCTGAGGCTTACACTAGGGCTGGTGAATCTGAGGCCTACACTAGGGCTGGTGAATCTGAGGCCTACACTAGGGCTGGTGAATCTGAGGCCTATGCTAGGGCTGGTGAATCTGAGGCTTACACTAGGGCTGGTGAATCTGAGGCCTACACTAGGGCTGGTGAATCTGAGGCCTATGCTAGGGCTGGTGAATCTGAGGCTTACACTAGGGCTGGTGAATCTGAGGCCTACACTAGGGCTGGTGAATCTGAGGCCTATGCTAGGGCTGGTGAATCTGGCTGGTGAATCTGAGGCACTAGGGCTGGTGAATCTGAGGCTTACACTAGGGCTGGTGAATCTGAGGCCTACACTAGGGCTGGTGAATCTGAGGCTTACACTAGGGCTGGTGAATCTGAGGCTTACACTAGGGCTGGTGAATCTGAGGCTTACACTAGGGCTGGTGAATCTGAGGCCTACACTAGGGCTGGTGAATCTGAGGCTTACACTAGGGCTGGTGAATCTGAGGCTTACACTAGGGCTGGTGAATCTGAGGCTTACACTAGGGCTGGTGAATCTGAGGCTTACACTAGGGCTGGTGAATCTGAGGGGGCTGGTGAATCTGAGGCCTACACTAGGGCTGGTGAATCTGAGGCTTACACTAGGGCTGGTGAATCTGAGGCTTACACTAGGGCTGGTGAATCTGAGGCCACTAGGGCTGGTGAATGAGGCACTAGGGCTGGTGAATCTGAGGCTTACACTGGGCTGGTGAATCTGAGGCACACTAGGGCTGGTGAATCTGAGGCCTACACTAGGGCTGGTGAATCTGAGGCCTACACTAGGGCTGGTGAATCTGAGGCCTACACTAGGGCTGGTGAATCTGAGGCCTACACTAGGGCTGGTGAATCTGAGGCTTACACTAGGGCTGGTGAATCTGAGGCCTACACTAGGGCTGGTGAATCTGAGGCCTACACTAGGGCTGGTGAATCTGAGGCTACACTAGGGCTGGTGAATCTGAGGCCTACACTAGGGCTGGTGAATCTGGGCCTACTGGTGAATCTAGGCTTACACTAGCTGGTGAATCTGAGGCCTACACTAGGGCTGGTGAATCTGAGGCTTACACTAGGGCTGGTGAATCTGAGGCCTACACTAGGGCTGGTGAATCTGAGGCTTACACTAGGGCTGGTGAATCTGAGGCCTACACTAGGGCTGGTGAATCTGGCCAGTATGTATTATGCGTCTTAGAGTAGGAGTTGAATAAGATTATATTGATAGGGGGGAGACCTGATCCTAGATCAGCACTCTTGAGAAGCATGATACACATGGCCCCTGACTGGCTTCCTACCTCTCCTATTGCTCTCTCCTTCTGGCATCTGAAATGATCAGAACCACAGGAAGATTATTTTATTGAAGCTGTAGAACCAGTTGTTCTTTTATAGAAGCTGTAGAACCAGTTGTTCTTTTATAGAAGCTGTAGAACCAGTTGTTCTTTTATAGAAGCTGTAGAACCAGTTGTTCTTTTATAGAAGCTGTAGAACCAGTTGTTCTTTTATAGAAGTACGTCTTCTGTTTGTTCTAACAACTCTCTAAGCACAAGCAATTCATCTACTTGTATGAGTTGTTGAAATGACAATTACACTTGTAGCTAATTAATATCGTCCTTCTGTTCGGTCTCCTCATCCTCCCCCCTACAGCCCACAGCAGTGACAGTGAAGACCAGTCATTGGGCGAGAGCACAGCCAAGTCTTCAGTCTCCAAGACCCATGGTGCAGCAGACATGAAGGGGTCCATCTCGCCCAAGTGTCCCGGCCTGGGACAGGGACGCACCCCTCCATCCAGCCAGAAGTACCACAAGCAGCATGGTGACCCTGACCACCATCACCATCTTCACAATCGGGAACATCACCGGGAGCGTGAGCACCATCACCCTCGCCACAGAGAGCACCATAGAGAGCACCACAGAGAGCACCATAGAGAGCACCATAGAGAGCACCCTCACCATAGAGAGCACCACAGAGAGCACCATAGAGAGCACCATAAAGAGCACCCTCGCCACAGAGAGCACCATATTGAGCACCCTCACCATAGAGAGCACCATATTGAGCACCCTCACCACAGAGAGCACCATAAAGAGCACCCTCACCACAGAGAGCACCATAGAGAGCACCCTCACCACAGAGAGCACCATAAAGAGCACCCTCACCACAGAGAGCACCATAGAGAGCACCCTCACCATAGAGAGCACCATAGAGAGCACCCTTACCATAGAGAGTACCATAAAGAGCACCCTCACCATAGAGAGTACCATAGAGAGCACCCTCACCATAGAGAGTACCATAGAGAGCACCTTCACCATAGAGAGCAACCTTACCATAGAGAGTACCATAAAGAGCACCCTCACCATAGAGATCACTCTTACCATAGAGATCACCATATAGTTTCAACTGAAATTGTTCACCATGAACTGTGCGATCTCGCTAGCTAGCTAACAATTGTTTAATTCCTTGCTCACTCATTTAGCTGTGTTGGTGTTTACAATGTAATTTTGGCTAGCCAGCTAAATTGTACAGGCTGCATTTTGTCTATATCCATGCTGTTACAATAACCAAACGGGTGGATAAGCAAATCATTTGTGAAACCACGATGTAATGCAGCACAACAACATGGGGTGAGTTTAGAATTCTCAAACATGACAGAATCCGTTTCAATTTGATTGGCTGTTGCGTGCAATTTCAGTCGCGTTTTGAGTCGCTTCATGTAAAAGCAAAGTTGCTTGTGATGTCACTTGCAAACTGCAACTAAAATTGCATGACAGTTGCTTCGTGTAACTCCAGTGTGTCTGGATAGTTTGGTTGGATACCAGCGACAGCCTCACCAACCCCTCCAGATATACGCTAGCTACAGGAATTCTCATGTACCATCACATTTACGTCCCGCTGTACAAGTAGCTAACTAGATGTAAAGCCCTGTGTGACCTCACAGAGAGACAGAATTGACATGTGGCACACTGTGTTGTTTAGCATTGTAGTCAGAATCACCCCACTGAGTCATGTCGTTTAAATGTAGTTTCTCTCCATCCCACTGAGTCATGTCGTTTAAATGTAGTTTCTCTCCATCCCACTGAGTCCTCTCCTTTAAATGTTGTTCCTCTCCATCCCACTGAGTCCTGTCGTTTAAATGTTGTTCCTCTCCATCCCACTGAGTCATGTCGTTTAAATGTTGTTCCTCTCCATCCCAATGAGTCCTCTCCTTTAAATGTTGTTCCTCTCCATCCCAATGAGTCCTCTCCTTTAAATGTTGTTCCTCTCCATCCCAATGAGTCATGACTTTTAAATGTTGTTCCTCTCCATCCCACTGAGTCATGACTTTTAAATGTTGTATCTCTCCATCCCAATGAGTCCTGACTTTTAAATGTTGTTCCTCTCCATCCCACTGAGTCCTCTCCTTTAAATGTTGTTCCTCTCCATCCCAATGAGTCCTCTCCTTTAAATGTTGTTCCTCTCCATCCCACTGAGTCCTCTCCTTTAAATGTAGTTTCTCTCCATCCCACTGAGTCCTCTCCTTTAAATGTTGTTCCTCTCCATCCCACTGAGTCCTCTCCTTTAAATGTTGTTCCTCTCCATCCCACTGAGTCCTCTCATTTAAATGTAGTTTCTCTCCATCCCACTGAGTCCTCTCCTTTAAATGTTGTTCCTCTCCATCCCACTGAGTCCTCTCCTTTAAATGTTGTTCCTCTCCATCCCACTGAGTCCTCTCCTTTAAATGTTGTTTCTCTCCATCCCACTGAGTCCTCTCCTTTAAATGTTGTTTCTCTCCATCCCACTGAGTCCTCTCCTTTAAATGTTTTCTCTCCATCCCACTGAGTCCTCTCCTTTAAATGTTGTTCCTCTCCATCCCACTGAGTCCTCTCCTTTAAATGTAGTTTCTCTCCATCCCACTGAGTCCTCTCCTTTAAATGTTGTTCCTCTCCATCCCACTGAGTCCTCTCCTTTAAATGTTGTTCCTCTCCATCCCACTGAGTCCTCTCCTTTAAATGTAGTTTCTCTCCATCCCACTGAGTCCTCTCCTTTAAATGTTGGTCCTCTCCTTTAAATGTTGGTCCTCTCAATTTAAATGTTGGTCCTCTCCTTTAAATGTTGTTCCTCTCCATCCCACTGAGTCCTCTCCTTTAAATGTTGTTCCTCTCCATCCCACTGAGTCCTCTCCTTTAAATGTAGTTTCTCTCCATCCCACTGAGTCCTCTCCTTTAAATGTTGGTCCTCTCCTTTAAATGTTGGTCCTCTCAATTTAAATGTTGGTCCTCTCCTTTAAATGTTGTTCCTCTCCATCCCAATGAGTCCTGACTTTTAAATGTTGTTCCTCTCCATCCCAATGAGTCCTGACTTTTAAATGTTGTTTCTCTCCATCCCACTGAGTCCTCTCCTTTAAATGTTGTTTCTCAAGCAAGAATTTAGCCAGGTCTTTCTGGAAGTGGTCTGATTGAGGAGGGGAAGACTAGCTGTTATTGGCAGAAAGATTTGGGAACTCTGGGTGTATTAACACATTTATTGCATGGTGATGTCACCAGGCAGGCCAAAACACCATCCCACCAAAACAGGCTGAAATTTCAGGTTGTCTTTTCAAACCGGACTTACACTTATTATCGTCATTTTCACAATTTCACCGTATTTTTCCAACCTCATAGTGTGGAAATATATATAAAACACAGGCAAATCTCATTTTTGACTGCGCTGGGCCTTTAAAACATGTTGTTGTCACTCTAACTCACGCTGAAACCGGTCTTCATATCTCTTCTTCTCTCTTCACCTAGCGGACCTGGACAAGATGTCTAGTCTGGAGAGGATCTCCTTCCTCCAGGAGAAGCTGCAGGACATCAGGAACCACTACCTGTCCCTCAAGTCTGAGGTGGCCTCCATCGACCGACGACGCAAACGCATCAAGAAGAAAGAGAGAGAGAGTGAGTCATTCCACAATTTCAAAATAAAATGTACCATGTGCTGTAATTCCGGACTGACAACCACGACAGACCTTTTTGAGTTTATCCCTGTATGTCTTGTGGCTATAGATGTACAGTGCCTTCTGAAAGTATTCATACCCCTTGACTTAATTCCACATTTTACAGCCTGAATTAGAAACGCATTTAAAAAATGATAATCTCACCCATCTACACACAATACCCCATCATGACATCACAATACCCCATCATGACATCACAATACCCCATCATGACATCACAATACCCCATCATGACATCACAATACCCCATCATGACATCACAATACCCCATCATGACATCACAATACCCCATCATGACATCACAATACCCCATCATGATAAAGTGAAAACAGGTTTTTATTGAAAATGAAATACAGAATACAGATCTAATTTACCTAATTTAGTATTCAGACCCCTTTGCTATTATAATCCTTGAGCATTTTACCAATGGGTGAGTGGTGAGACTGAAGCCACTCCTAAGAAAAAAGGGCACATGACCGAACGCCTGGAGTTTGTACGTGAAAGACTGAGATCATAAGGGAAAAGAATCTGTGGTCTGATAAGACAAAAAGTTAACAATTTGCCCTGAATGCAAAGCACTATGTCTGGAGAAAGCCAGGCACAGCTCATCACCCGTCTAACATTACCGTGAAGCATGGTGGTGGTGGCATCATGCTATGGGGATGCTTTTCGGCGGCAGGGACTGGGAGACTGGTAAGGATCGAGGGAACAATGAAAGGAGACAAATTAAGGCAAATCTTTGATGAGAACCTGCTTCAGAGTGAAAATGTAGTGGCTATGTAGTGGCTGTAGATGGCTGTCTAGTGGCTGTAGATGGCTGTGTAGTGGCTGTCTAGTGGCTGTAGATGGCTGTGTAGTGGCTGTCTAGTGGCTGTAGATGGCTGTGTAGTGGCTGTCTAGTGGCTGTAGATGGCTGTGTAGTGGCTGTCTAGTGGCTGTAGATGGCTGTGTAGTGGCTGTCTAGTGGCTGTAGATGGCTGTGTAGTGGCTGTCTAGTGGCTGTAGATGGTTGTGTAGTGGCTGTGTAGTGGCTGTAGATGGCTGTGTAGTGACACAACAAAATGTGGAATCAGTCAAGGGGTATGAATAATTTCTGAAGGCAATGTGTCTCGTGGCTGTAGATTAATCAATCAATCAAATGTATTTTTAAAGCCCATCTTACATCAGCTGATGTCACAAAGTGCTGTACAAAAACCCCAAACAGCAAGCAATGCAGGTGTAGAAGCACGGTGGCTAGGAAAAACTGTCTGTAGATGGCTGTCTAGTGGATGTGTAGTGGCTGTAGATGGCTATGTAGTGGCTGTAGATGGCTGTCTAGTGGATGTGTAGTGGCTGTAGATGGCTATGTAGTGGCTGTAGATGGCTGTCTAGTGGATGTGTAGTGGCTGTGTAGATGGCTATAGATGGCTGTGTAGTGGCTGTAGATGGCTGTGTAGTGGCTGTGTAGTGGCTGTAGATGGCTGTGTAGTGGCTGTAGATGGCTGTGTAGTGGCTGTAGATGGCTGTGTAGTGGCTGTAGATGGCTGTGTAGTGGCTGTAGATGGCTATAGATGGCTGTGTAGTGGCTGTCTAGTGGCTGTAGATGGCTGCGTAGTGGCAGTAGATGGCTATAGATGGCTGTGTAGTGGATGTGTAATGGCTGTGTAGTGGCTGTAAATGGCTGTGTAGTGGCTATAGATGGCTGTAGATGGCTGTCTAGTGGCTGTAGATGGCTGTCTAGTGGCTGTAGATGGCTGTCTAGTGGCTGTAGATCCTGTGTCAGTGGCTGAGATGGCATGTTGTTTCTATGTCCATCTGACCACCATGGCTGTTTGGCTGTAAATGGCATGTTGTTTCTGTCCATGGCTGACCACCATGTTGTTTCTGTCCATGGCCATGTTGTTTCTGTCCATCTGACCACCATGGTTTCTGCAGTCATTTGACCACCATGTTGTTTCTGACCACCATGTTGTTTCTGCTCCATATGACCACCATGTTGTTTCTGACCACCATGTTGTTTCTGCTCCATCTGACCACCATGTTTCTCTCCATCTGACCACCATGTTGTTTCTGCTCCATCTGACCACCATGTTGTTTCTGCTCCATCTGACCACCATGTTGTTTCTGCATCATTTGACCACCATGTTGTTTCTTCTCCATCTGACCACCATGTTGTTTCTGCTCCATCTGACCACCATGTTGTTTCTTCTCCATCTGACCACCATGTTGTTTCTTCTCCATCTGACCACCATGTTGTTTCTTCTCCATCTGACCACCATGTTGTTTCTTCTCCATCTGACCACCATGTTGTTTCTGCTCCATCTGACCACCATGTTGTTTCTGACCACCATGTTGTTTCTTCTCCATCTGACCACCATGTTGTTTCTTCTCCATCTGACCACCATGTTGTTTCTTCTCCATCTGACCACCATGTTGTTTCTGCTCCATCTGACCACCATGTTGTTTCTTCTCCATCTGACCACCATGTTGTTTCTTCTCCATCTGACCACCATGTTGTTTCTTCTCCATCTGACCACCATGTTGTTTCTTCTCCATCTGACCACCATGTTGTTTCTTCTCCATCTGACCACCATGTTGTTTCTTCATCATCTGACCACCATCTTGTTTCTGCTCCATCTGACCACCATGTTGTTTCTGCTCCATCTGACCACCATCTTGTTTCTGACCACCATGTTGTTTCTTCATCATCTGACCACCATGTTGTTTCTGCTCCATCTGACCACCATGTTGTTTCTGACCACCATGTTGTTTCTTCTCCATCTGACCACCATGTTGTTTCTTCTCCATCTGACCACCATGTTGTTTCTTCTCCATCTGACCACCATGTTGTTTCTTCTCCATCTGACCACCATGTTGTTTCTCCATCTGACCACCATGTTGTTTCTCCATCTGACCACCATGTTGTTTCTGCTCCATCTGACCACCATGTTGTTTCTCCATCTGACCACCATGTTGTTTCTTCTCCATCTGACCACCATGTTGTTTCTGCTCCATCTGACCACCATGTTGTTTCTGCTCCATCTGACCACCATGTTGTTTCTGCATCATCTGACCACCATGTTGTTTCTGCATCATCTGACCACCATGTTGTTTCTCTATCTGACCACCATGTTGTTTCTGCTCCATCTGACCACCATGTTGTTTCTGCTCCATCTGACCACCATGTTGTTTCTGCATCATCTGACCACCATGTTGTTTCTCCATCTGACCACCATGTTGTTTCTGCTCCATCTGACCACCCTGTTGTTTCTGCTCCATCTGACCTCCATGTTGTTTCTGCTCCATCTGACCTCCATGTTGTTTCTGCTCCATCTGACCAGCATGTTGTTTCTGCTCCATCTGACCACCATGTTGTTTCTGACCACCATGTTGTTTCTGACCACCATGTTGTTTCTGCTCCATCTGACCACCATGTTGTTTCTGCTCCATCTGACCACCATGTTGTTTCTGCTCCATCTGACCTCCATGTTGTTTCTGCTCCATCTGACCATCATGTTGTTTCTGCTCCATCTGACCACCATGTTGTTTCTGACCACCATGTTGTTTCTGACCAACATGTTGTTTCTGCTCCATCTGACCACCATGTTGTTTCTGATCCACCATGTTGTTTCTGCTCCATCTGACCACCATGTTGTTTCTGACCACCATGTTGTTTCTGCTCCATCTGACCACCATGTTGTTTCTGACCACCATGTTGTTTCTGACCACCATGTTGTTTCTGACCACCATGTTGTTTCTGCTCCATCTGACCACCATGTTGTTTCTGCTCCATCTGACCACCATGTTGTTTCTGCATCATCTGACCACCATGTTGTTTCTGCTCCATTTGACCACCATGTTGTTTCTGCTCCATCTGACCACCATGTTGTTTCTGCTCCATCTGACCACCATGTTGTTTCTGCTCCATCTGACCACCATGTTGTTTCTGCATCATCTGACCACCATGTTGTTTCTGCTCCATTTGACCACCATGTTGTTTCTTCTCCATCTGACCATCATGTTGTTTCTGACCACCATGTTGTTTCTGACCACCATGTTGTTTCTTCTCCATCTGACCACCATGTTGTTTCTTCTCCATCTGACCACCATGTTGTTTCTTCTCCATCTGACCACCATGTTGTTTCTTCTCCATCTGACCACCATGTTGTTTCTGCTCCATCTGACCACCATGTTGTTTCTCCATCTGACCACCATGTTGTTTCTTCATCATCTGATCACCATGTTGTTTCTGCTCCATCTGACCACCATGTTGTTTCTGCTCCATCTGACCACCATGTTGTTTCTTCTCCATCTGACCACCATGTTGTTTCTGCTCCATCTGACCACCATGTTGTTTCTGCTCCATCTGACCACCATGTTGTTTCTCCATCTGACCACCATGTTGTTTCTTCTCCATCTGACCACCATGTTGTTTCTGCTCCATTCGACCACCATGTTGTTTCTCCATCTGACCACCATGTTGTTTCTCCATCTGACCACCATGTTGTTTCTGCTCCATCTGACCACCATGTTGTTTCTTCTCTCCAGGTACGGTGGCAGCATCTTCCTCCTCTTCCTCGTCCCCGTCCTCCAGCTCTCTAACAGCAGCAGTGATGTTGACGCTAGCCGACACTCCTGTGTCGTCCTCTTCCTCCTCTCAGAACTCTGTGGTGTCTGTAGAGTGTAGGTGACAGGACAACCCCTCACCCCTCCCAACCTTCCGAGGCCCAGGACACAGCACTGAGCACTTAACCAGCACCACCCTGGTCCCCATCCCAAAATACCCCCAACACCTACCAAGGCCCCATCCCTACCACTAACGCCTCCACTCCAAAGTCTCAGTACATACCCACCTCAAACCAGAGAGCACCCAGGCATCAATGCCCCCACTTAAACCTCCACTCTTATTCATGCCTCTCCACCCCAAAGCCCCTTTCCAACAGTTTGGCCTCATCACCCTTACTCCCAACTCCCTCCCAGCAGGACAGACAACACAATCTCTATACTGGAACAACCACAGGGATACAGCAACACAGACAACCAGACCAACAAGACAAAACAAACACTATTTTCTATCCACAGCTGTTTCCTTGGCAAGCTAATTGCACTTAAGTGCACTTTTATGAAGATTTTGAGGGGGAAGAGAATACAACGACCAACCAAAAAAAAAAAAAAGTACAAAAGTATGTTTTTTTTTTCAATTGATTGATAAACATTTCTAAGAGTTGTTTTCTTCAAGCAATAGTGATTCTTTCCATCTCGAGGTAGTTTAGATTGGGTTGACGATGGTGTGTACTGTGTCATCAAGGTCCTTGTCCTATGTAGCCCTGTGTATGTAGAGCCTTTCAAAGGGAATACGCAAGGCTCAAAGTCACATGATGATGTACATACTAAAACATACGCTTGTAGTGCGTGTACTGTTGGAACACATGCATTTCTCTCTCTGTCCGTCCGTCACTTCTTTAAGCTACCACGCCTTCGAATGGTACTCTTATCTTGACCCGTGACCGTGGTCTGTAAGCGCTGTGTGGAGGAGAGAGAGGCTTCGTATGTCGGCCCACTGTAGAGATCCAGAGAAGTGACTTTGAAGCCATGAAGCTGATGAACATGAGACTACTGTTAGGGCCTTGTTGTTGTGTCTAACCCTAAGACACCTCTTAAGAGGGAACTTTCCCCCTCCTGTCCGACTCTCTTAGTCCTGATGGTTCTTAGAAATGAAAAACGGTCCGTCTTTCAGAGGACTGCATGAGTGACAGACTGCTCCAGCCAGGCCTGTGACTGTGTACATGACAGATAGCAAGATATTCATGTGATTATATTGATATTCCTAATGATTGTAGAGGTGGAGAGGACTAATCTCTTTCTGTCAGCCAGGATCTAATGTCTATAGGAATGAGTCCCAAAATGGAACCCTTTTTACCTATACCGTGCACTACTTTCTATGGGCTCTGGTGTAAAGTAGTGCACAATATAGGGAATAGGGTTCCATTTGGCCCTTTGTCTGCTCCTTAATAAGGTCCCCAGTTAATATGGCAGTATATACATACATGTGTAATGATGGAGATGTCTGGCAGGTTGAAGGAACCCTAATGGAGAACGTTGTATCTTGTCGGTTTATCTTTTCAACTCATGGTTCTTGGATTTCTAATCAGTCTTTTTATCACGCCGTTCAGATGATCTACATTAGACGCTCCAGATGGAGGAGAAAGCGCCCTCTGAATTAAATGACAAGCTGCCAAGGGGAACTACATAGCATTCTGCATTTAAAAAATATGCTGAACTAAAAATAGAAAAGCAACATGCAACAATTTCAAACATTTTGACCGAGTTACAGTTCATTTAAAGGAAATCAGTCAATTGAAATAAATTCATTAGGCCCTAATCTATGGATTTCACATGACTGGGAATACAGATATACATCTGTTGGTCACAGATACTGTAAATGAAAAAAAGGTAGGGGCGTGGATCAGAAAACCAGTCAGTATCTGGTGTGACCACCATTTGCCTCATGCAGCGAGACACATCTCCTTCTCATAGAGTTGATCAGGCTGGTGATTGTGGCCTGTGGTTGTTGTCCCACTCCTCTTCAATGGCTGTGTGAAACTGCTGGATATTGGTGGGAACTGGAACACGACGATCCAGAGCATCCCAAACATGCTCAATAGGTGACATGTCTGGTGAGTACGCAGGCCATGGAAGAACTGGGACATGCTATCATACACATCGATCCAGAGCATCCCAAACATGCTCAATGGGTGACATGTCTGGTGAGTACGCAGGCCATGGAAAAACTGGGACATTTTCAGCTTCCAGGAATTGTGTACAGATCCTTGCGACATGGCGTTGTGCATTATCATGCTGAAACATGAGGTGATGGCGGCGGATGAAGGGCACGACAATGGGCCTCGGGATCTCGTCACGGTATCCCTGTGCATTCAAATTGCCATCAATAAAATGCAATTGTGTTCGTTGTCCGTAGCTTATGCCTGTCCATACCATAACCCCACCGCCCCCATGGGGCACTCTGTTCACAAATTTGACATCAGCAAACCGCTCGCCCACACGACGCCATACACGTGGTCTGCGGTTGTGAGGCCGGTTGGACATACTGCCACATTCTCTAAAACGACGATGGAGGCGGCTTATGGTAGAGAAATTAACATTAAATTATCTGGCAACAGCTCTGGTGGACATTCCTGCAGTCAGCATGCCAATTGCACGCTCCCTCAAACCTTGAGGAATCTGTGGCATTGTGTTGTTTGACAAAACTGCACATTTTAGAGTGGCCTTTTATTGTCCCCAGCACAAGGTGCACCTGTGTAATGATCATGCTGTTTAATCTCCTTGAAATGCCACACTTGTCAGGGGGATGGATTATCTTGGCAAAGGAGAAATGCTCACTAACAGGGATGTAAACATTTGAGAGAAATAAACATTTCTGGGATCTTTTATTTCAGCTGAAATATGGGACCAACACTCTACATGTTGCATTTATATTTTTGTTCAGTGTATATAGTAATATATATAATGTATAATTCCCAGGTTTGTAATTGATTATCCCAAGAGAAATATACTAAAACAGTAGGTGCTCTACCAGTATGTTTCCAACTCCTCATCAATCCTGTGTTCTTCTATAACCTGTAGGGGTGAGATTTGATGAGTCTATACAGATTCAGCATTCTTATCAAATCTTTACCCCTACAGATTATAGTAGTCTGACCAGATTATAGTAGTCTGTTCAGATTAAAGTAGTCTGTTCAGATTATAGTAGTCTGTACAGATTATAGTAGTCTGTACAGATTAAAGTAGTTTGTTCAGATTATAGTAGTTTGTTATGCTGCAGAAGACATTTAGAAATCTAATAAGAATGTGTCCCAGATGTGTAATTGATTGTTCCAAGATTATTATATAGAAAATATAAAGTGAAACACATTGACAGTAAAGCTATAAAGGTCATCGATGGTGTTTCCAAATTATCACCAGTTCTCCTTTTAATCAACTCTTCAGATTAAACCACCAGATTAAATAATCATGTTCAGATTAACCGTCCCCCACCACCACCAGTCTGTACCACCTAATAATAATGTTGTTAAAGTAGTCCCAACAAATAATCATGTTGTTAACCCCCCCTGTACCACCACCACCACCTAATAATAATGTTCAGTTAAGTCGTTTGTTATGCTGCACCATTTAGAAACAAATAATCATGTGTCCCAGATGTAACCCCCCAAGATTATTATATCCCAAATACCAACAAATAATCATGTGGTGTTTCCAAATTACACCCTCCTTTTAATCAACTCTTCACCACCACCACCAACAAATAATCATGTTGTTAACCCCCAACAAATAATCATGTTGTTAACCCCCACCACCACCACCACCTAATAATAATGTTGTTAACCCCCCACCACCAACAAATAATCATGTTGTTAACCCCCCATCCCATACCAACAAATAATCATGTTGTTAACCCCCTCCCCCATCCCATACCAACAAATAATCATGTTGTTAACCCCCCCCATACCAACCCCCCCCACCCATCCCATACCAACAAATAATCATGTTGTTAACCCCCCTCACCCATCCCATACCAACAAATAATCATGTTGTTTTACACAACTCTTCACCCCCATCCATACCAACATAATCATGTTTTGGTTCTGTTCTCTATAATCTGACCAGGATAATGAAAACAATATTGTTTTAGCTGTTAACCCCCCTACCCATACAACAAAGTGCTCATGTTGTTACAGCCATTATTTCAAATAATCATGTTGTTTTACCCAACTCTGCCCCCTCACCCATATAATGAATAATCATGTTCCCTTTTACCCTCTTAACCCACTACCCATACCAATGAATAATCATGTTGTTTTACCTGGTCAAAACCCCCTCACCCATACCAATGAATAATCATGTTGTTTTACCCAACCCTGGTCAAAAATAATCATGTTTTGGTTCACTCTATAATCTGACCAGGATAATGGTAAAACAATATTGTAGCTGGTCAAAAGTATGACAACAAAGTGATTCCCTGTCTGGTCAAAAGTATGCACTACCTTAGGGATTCCATTGGTCAAAAGAGTCCAGTGTTTCCTCCCTTTGGTTGCATCTGCCCTATGCCATTTATAGTGCACTACCTATGGGATTCCCTATTGGCCCTGGTCAAAAGTAGTGCACTACCTATGTGATTCCCTATTGGCCCTGGTCAAAAGTAGTGCACTACCTATGGGATTCCCTATTGGCCCTGGTCAAAAGTAGTGCACTACCTATGGGATTCCCTATTGGTCCTGGTCAAAAGTAGTGCACTACCTATGGGATTCCCTATTGGCCCTGGTCAAAAGTAGTGCACTATAAAGGGGACAGGTTTCCATTTGGGATGCGTAGTTTGTATAGATCCCCACTGTATGGTATTATGTCTGTTTGTTTGGCACTTGTATGTAATTGTATGCCTTTGTTATACATTTGTATATTGAGAAGAAGAGTGATTTGAGTCAAGCTATTGAATATCTTCCACTGTTCATAATAACGTGTACTTTTGTGTACAGGCAGTCGTACTGTTTCAACGTGTAGTTTCATTAGTGTACATAGTGAGGAGGGTCGACGCATGTATGTTGTTTTCCCCGTTCATTTCTCATTATGGTCCTCACTGGGGGGACAAGGGCTTGCGTCCCAAATGGATCCCTATGGGCCCTGGTCAAAAGTAGTGCACTATATAGGGAATAGGGTGCCATTTGGGTACAAGGTTTATTTGGTTCTTCATTTGTTTTTTTGTTTACTTTTTTGTTCTGAGGTTTTCAGAAAAAATGTTTTTTTCCTAGACTGGTTATTTGCTTTGTTCTCTGTCTTGGCTTGTTAATTAGTTTTTTTTTGTGTGTGTTGTTTTTACGTTAGCTTGTGCTTGTATCAGAAGCATACCCTATGAGCACAAGATGTTGAAAATACATTATTTTTGGTTGATGTCTTTTCAACCCGATTTTGCTCACTGGGTTTAGCGGTTTTGAAAAGACGGTTCTGGTATTTTCCAACTTGTACAGTTTCACAGACCTCTATGGAATGGTCTGGGAGAGAGAGAGAGAGAGAGTGATAAAGCTTATGAAAAAAAAACTCTATAGTATTTATTAGGCCCGTCAGAAAATGGGCATTCATACATGTGTAATTTATTGTACAAATGTAAGCAAAAAAAAGTAAAGAAAAAAGAAGCCTCTGTTTGAAATAAATGCCATAGTTTGAACTTCATTGTATTGTCTTTGGTCTGGTGGAAATGTCACATGCCATGTTATCTGCTCAACACGCACGTCTCTAGATTTACTTGTAACGGCTGTAATCTGTGGATAATGTGGTTGCCTTACCCACCTTCGTTGAATGCACTGGCCCTGGAGAGTCTGCCAAAATGTATTATGGTCAACTCTAACATTGAGAAGGAATGATTTGATGACTGTACTTGGTAGTAGTGTACTTATACTACAGTAATAACAAAATAAATAATTTCAGTAACTGAAAATAAATGGCAAATCCACTTGCCTTCTGTAAAGTAAGCCCTTGAACAAGGAGTAAACCCTTAAACTCTAGGGTGTAACGATTTCTGTTGCAAAAAGTTTTGCACCAAACGGAAAACATTAACAACGAACGGAAAACGTTTTGCAATTATAAACGAGAGTTTCTATTGGACACATTCAGGTAGGTCCCTCCCCCGATTCTTTTTGTTGCATTTGGTTGTTACACGGTAAACCGTTTTACCCGAATGACGGCCCTGTTCACTATTTCACCTATCAGCTGTATGTAATAAATCAACTAAATCATAAATCAGCTGTAGTCACTGCGCAGGTGTGAGTCCAGTGACGCAGGATGGAGTCATGCGCAGTCGGTGTCCTTCACAGGAAGAGTCAGTAGCTAGCATGCTGGCTAGTTAACTTAGCGGTGTGTCTACTCTGCTCTCCGGACATGATGGGGGCTAAAACCAGCACCATGGTCGCTGGGGTGGCCGGAGCCTTGTTCATTGGATACTGCGTTTATTTCGATAGAAAACGACGAAGTGACCCGAACTTCAAGAAAAGACTACAAGAACGTAAGTCGTGTTAGCAAACTGGCACGTGTTTTTATACCTGCGACAAAATGGCTAGCTAGTTTACAAATGTTTGGCTAACTATCTAGCGTGATATAACTGCATTAAGTATACGCTTACCTTTGTATTTGGGTTATGTTATTGCTAACTAGTTACGAGTTGGTTAACTAGTCAATAGTTAACTAACGAAGTGCCAACATATCCGCTTAGCCAGTTAGCTAACATGGATTCATTTGCAGTCCGGTCAATCCAATATTAAGGATGGTTTGTCAATGGTGGTGTACATAACTAGTTAAGTCAACCAACTCTCCTACATAGACTAGTAACGTTAGTGTCCACCATATAATGTGTTTAAACAATCCCGAGTCCTTTTTAAATGTATTTTCTTCTTCTTAGCCCTTCCATGTAACTGACATCTTTCTCTGCAAGCCACTCCTTTAGTCGTCAAATATGACATTGTTTCAACAGGCAGGAGTAAACAGAAGTCTTCCCAAGAGAAGACTGTACTCAGGGTAAGAAACATTACAAACAATGGCCAGACCAAGGGGCAAATGTATTTTTATTTAACTGGGGAAGTCAGTTTAAGAACGAATTCGTATTTTACAATGACGGCCTACCCAGGCCAAACACTCCCCTAACCTGGATGACACTAAATGTATGCCGCCCTATGGGACTCCGGCTCACTGCCAGTTGGGATACATCCCGGGATCGAACCAGGGTCTGTTGTGATGCCTCTAGCACTGGGATGCAGTGCCTTAGACCACTGCACCACTCAGGAGCACTGAGATATGAAGTTAGTGCTTTTTTAGAAGGCTCTTTGTCTTCCCCTGTACTGACTGTCTGCTAACCTGTCTGCCATTTAGCTACCTGACCTGAAGGATGCAGAAGCTGTACAGAAGTTCTTCCTGGAGGAGATCCAACTGGGAGAGGAGCTGCTAGCACAAGGTTAGCTGTCACCCCCTGTCTCCATGGCCATCACCTCATCTTTCATACACACCCAGTCCTGAACACTACTAAGATCCAACTGGGAGAGGAGCTGCTAGCACAAGGTTAGCTGTCACCCCCTGGCCATCACCTCTCCATGGCCATCTCCATGGCCATCACCTCATCTTTCATACACACCCAGTCCTGAACACTACTAAGATCCAACTGGGAGAGGAGCTGCTAGCACAAGGTTAGCTGTCACCCCCTGTCTCCATGGCCATCACCTCATCTTTCATACACACCCAGTCCTGAACACTACTAAGATCCAACTGGGAGAGGAGCTGCTAGCACAAGGTTAGCTGTCACCCCCTGTCTCCATGGCCATCACCTCATCTTTCATACACACCCAGTCCTGAACACTACTAAGATCCTATAACTATCTGGTTCTGAATAACATGCTTGAACTCAGATTGACACCTTCTGGAATAGCTGTGGCATTAGTGTCTGGTCCAACTGTGTATTCTCATAAACATCCTGGTTGCTAATGTTAGCTTCTGGAAAAAAGTAATGGTGCTCTAGCCCAGGGACCTGTGTCGAGGGCTCTGATTATTTCAGCTTTACGACATCATTTACATAAGTCATTTTTATTTTGATGCATTTTATTTCCTAATTCAGTCTCCTGAACAGTTGATGTTCAGATGTGTCTGTTACTTGAACTCTTGTGCAAGCCAGTTAACTCTCTAATGAACTTATCCTCTGCAGCAGAGGTAACTCTGGGTCTTCCTTTCCTGTGGCGGTCCTCATGAGAGCCAGTTTCATCATAGCGCTGAATGGTTTTTGCGACTGCACTTGAAGAAACTTTCAAAGTTACATTTTTATGGACTGACTGACCTTCATGTATTGAAGTAATGATGGATTGTCATTTCTCTCTGCTTATTTGAGCTGTTCTTGCCATAATATGGACTTGGTCTTTTACCAAATAGAGCTATCTTCTGTATACCACCCCTACCTTGTCACAACACAACTGATTGGCTCAAATGCATTAAGAAGGAAATTCCACAAATGAACTTTTAACAAGGTACACCTGTTAATTGAAATGCATTCCAGATGACTACCTCATGAATCTGGTTGAGAGAATGCCAAAGAGTGCAAAGCTGTCTTCACGGTAAAGGGTGGATTTTCTGAAGAATCTCAAATGTAAAATATACACTGCTCAAAAAAAAGGGAACACCTAAACAACACAGTGTAACTCCAAGTCAATCACACTTCTGTGAAATCAAACTGTCCACTTAGGAAGCAACACTGATTGACAATAAATTTCACATGCTGTTGTGCAAATGGAATAAACAGGTGGAAATTATAGGCAATTAGCAAGACACCCCCAATAAAGGAGTGGTTCTGCAGGTGGAGACCACAGACCACTTCTCAGTTCCTATACTTCCTGGCTGATGTTTTGGTCACTTTTGAATGCTGGTGGTGCTTTCACTCTAGTGGTAGCATGAGACTGAGTCTACAACCCACACAGGTGGCTCAGGTATTGCAGCTCATCCAGGATGGCACATCAATGTGAGCTGTGGCAAGAAGGTTTGCTGTGTCCAGAGCATGGAGGCGCTACCAGGAGACAGGCCAGTACATCAGGAGACGTGGAGGAGGCCGTAAGAGGGCAACAACCCAGCAGCAGGACCGCTATCTCCGCCTTTGTGCAAGGAGGAGCACAGAGCCCTGCAAAATGACCTCCAGCAGGCCACAAATGTGCATGTGTCTGCTCAAACGGTCAGAAACAGACTCCGTGAGGGCCCGACGTCAACGGGTGGGGGTTGTGCTTAAAGCCCAACACCGTGCAGGACATCTGGCATTTGCCAGAGAACACCAAGATTGGCAAATTCTCCACTGCCACCCTGTACTCTTCAGATGAAAGCAGGTTCACACTGAGCACGTGATAGAGTCTGGAGATGCCGTGGAGAACGTTCTGCTGCCTGCAACATCCTCCAGCATGACCGGTTTGTCGATGGGTCAGTCATGGTGTGGGGTGGCATTTCTTTTGGGGGCCGCACAGCCCTCTATGTGCTCGCCAGAGGTAGCCTGACTGCTATTGGGTACCGAGATGAGATCCTCAGACCCCTTGTGAGACCATATGATGGTTGGTTGGCCCTGGGTTCCTCCTAATGCTAGACCTCATGTGGCTGGAGTAGTTCTTGCAAGAGGAAGGCATTGATGCTATGGACTGGCCCGCCCGTTCCCCAGACCTGAATCCAATTGAGCATATCTGGGACATCATGTCTCGCTCCATCCACCAACGCCACATTGCACCACAGACTGTCCAGGAGTTGGCGGATGCTTTAGTCCAGGTCTGGGAGGAGATCCCTCAGGGGACCATCCGCCACCTTATCAGGAGCATGCCCAGGCGTTGTAGGGAGTTCATACAGGCACGTGGAGGCCACACACACTACTGAGCCTCATTTTGACTTGTTTTAAGGACATTACATCGAAGTTGGATCAGCCTGTAGTGTGGTTTTCCACTTTAATTTTGAGTGTCACTCCAAATTCAGACCTCCATGGGTTGATAAATTTGATTTCCATTGATAATTTGTGTGATTTTGTTGTCAGCACATTCAACTATGTAAAGAGAAAAGTATATAATATTATTTAATTCAGATCTAGTTGTTTTAGTGTTCCCTTGATTTTTTTTATTTTTAGTATTTTGATTTTAACCTTTTTATTTTTATTTTTTTCCCCGTTACTACATGATCCCACATGTGTTATTTCATAGTTTTAATTTCTTCACTATTATTCTACAATGTATAAAATGGTAAAAATGAAATCTTGAATGAGTTGGTTACGGTAGTGTCTTTTTATTTTAATTTATTTTTGTGAAAAAGCAGCCTTGTTTTTAAGTTTGATACTTCGCAGCCACGAGTTTGACATGTGAATTGAATTGTGGGTCATATCAACCCTGCAAGTTACCAAAGTTGTTCATTCGCTCCCTCGAGCTAAATTGAGGGCCGAGGAGGCAACATGAGTGAATTGGACCTCCACTTAATAACCTCTCTGGGATCGTTTTGGATGATCCCACCTCGCCAACAGCCAGTGAAAGTGCAGGGCGCCAAATTAAAATTCCCAAACCATACAATAATTTTAAAGAATCACTTCTCGTTAATCCAAGCACAGTGTCCGATTTCAAAAAGGCTTTTCGGCGAAAGCAGAACTTATCATTATGTTAGGTCAGCAACTAGTCACAGAAAGCTTTCAGCCATTTTCCATCCAAAAAGGTATCGCAAAAATATGGATAAAATTAACCACTAACCTTTGACGATCTTCATCCCAGGAGTTTTCCGCGAAGTTGTGGAGTCAACAAAAGTCATAAATGGCATTATAAATCTTCACTTTGCTGATCTTCGTCGGAATGCACTCCCAGGACTCCCACAATAATTGTTTTGTTCGATTACGTCCAAATACCTCTGTTTAGTTCACTATTCCAAAGGCACAATGTGCGAGCGCAAAATCCAGACGAGAAGTTGAGTTTTATTACAGTTTGTAGAAACATATCAAACAATATTTACAATCAATCGTTAGGGTCTTTTTATAATAAATATTCAATAATATTCCAACCCGGACAATAGCGTATTCATTAGAGGAAAAATAAGGAACGTGCACCCGCGTGACAGCGCAGTGAACAACTGATTGGCCACAGCCCAGTCCACTTGTTGAAACAGCTCTTATTCGACACCCTTCCACAATAAAGCCTCAAACAACTTTCTAAAGACTGTTGACAAGGAAGCCTTGAAGTGCAATCTGGCCCCATAGACACAGCATATTGGATAGGCAATCACTTAAATGGAACTACAAACCTCAGATTTCCCACTTCCTGGTTGGATTTGTCTCAGGTTTTCACCTGCCATATGAGTTCTGTTCTACTCAGACATCATTCAAACAGTTTTCGAAACTTCGGAGTGTTTTCTATCCACTAATAATATGCATATATTAGCTTCTGGGCCTGAGTAGCAGGCAGTTTACTCTGGGCACCTTATTCATCCAAGCTACTCAATACTGCCCCCCCCTGTCACGAATAAGTTAAGATGGCAAACTGCATTCAGTTTCGATCGTGATTCCCCCCGAGGGGAAAGTGGCTAGCGTAAGAGCTGAGATGGTATTAATATCTTGTTTGGACTGTAGCTTGAAGGAAGTAGACCACCTGACCTAATCATGTCGACCACCCCAACAGGAGACTGTGAGACGGGTGTAGACCATCTAACAAATGCCATAGCAGTGTGTGGTCAGCCCCAGCAGCTGCTCCAGGTGCTACAGCAGACTCTGCCTCCTCCAGTGTTCCAGATGCTGCTCACCAAACTGCCCACCATCAGCCAGGTGAGTGAGGAGGCTCTCTCCCACGGAAGACGCTAGGTCTCTTCCGATATTCACACTTAGAATGTACAATGTATTTGGCATGCTGATATGGACAAAGGGTACTTTGTCCAAGGGTGGGGTTGGAGTGTCACCAAAATGGCTTTTTGTTCTTTCAGCTCTTGGACATTAACCTTGTCAGTTGTTTTTCTTGACAGTTTCATTCTCATGTCACTTATTAGACTGTCAGGATTCAGGTCTGACCGTGGCTGAGGAGTTCAGTGAAGTTTCTCTCTTTTTTTCAGAGAATCGTGAGTGCTCAGAGTTTGGCAGAAGATGACGTTGAGTGAATGAGCTGGTGAGGTTTGTGTGTGAAACAGTGTGCAACTGCGTGTGTGGCTGTGTGGCCTTAGTCAAGATGGCTGCCATTGGATGTCTTTCTCACCAACCAGGACATCGGCTGACTGTACCCCCTCCCCCAGTGCTATATAAGAAGCCCTGTCCGTGTCCCCTCTTCAGTCTACTGTAAAACATTTCCTATGCAGTAGCCCTCATTTCACATTCTAATATCTTGACAAACTAAATGTGTTGTATTATTTAGCCTAAAAGTTTTTTTTTTTTTTTTAACTAATACTCTAGATTAAGCATGATTTCAAAATGTGGTGAGGACATTTTCCCTATTTATACATGAAACACTATGTAAAGAGGTTGGCTCTGTTTGTCCCTGTCATGTATATGTCCACTGTGAGGTGGACTCTATCTTTTATTAGGTCGATTGTTTTCTACGATGTCAGTGGAATATCATTGTTTTTGTAATTCTGAGATGGAGTCATGAAATAAAGATGTGAGAATGTATTGTCTGTTTCTGTGATCTGCATGGCCACTAGATGGCAGTAGTAATGCATGGAGATTAGTGCCAGAATGGTCATGTTTAGTTGCGGTTTACAGATTGAATTGGGTAGGACACCATTTTTATCAGTATTTCCCACTGAGCCACTGGAGCAAGGCAGCACTAGCAGATTAGGGCCTGAGCAGCACAGTGGGGTAGTAGACGGACAGCCAGGGAATCTCAGAAGGCCTGAAAGTTGAGCACCATTTATGGTCATACTAGTGAACAGAGCAGCTTTCTACAATGGGGATGGAGTAATATAGGAGGGAGTTGTTCTGCTGGGGATGGAGTAATGTACTAGCACGTCTTGAAGAGAACTAGGGCCTATCACTCGCAGCCCACTTCTTCCAATGTGCAAAAAAATGTGCATCCAATTGTACTAGATGAAGGGCTGAAATAAGTATAACATCCTGGCATTTAAACCACACCAAATTCACAATCTGGCATTTAAACCGTACCAAATTCACATCCTGGCATTTAAACCATACCAAATTCACATCCTGGCATTTAAACCGCACCAAATTCACATCCTGGCATTTAAACCAATGTGCAAAAATCCTGGCATTTAAACCATACCAAATTCACATCCTGGCATTTAAACCATACCAAATTCACATCCTGGCATTTAAACCATACATCCTGGCATTTAAACCATACCAAATTCACATCCTGGCATTTAAACCGCACCAAATTCACATCCTGGCATTTAAACCATACCAAATTCACATCCTGGCATTTAAACCGCATACCAAATTCACATCCTGGCATTTAAACCATACCAAATTCACATCCTGGCATTTAAACCATACCAAATTCACATCCTGGCATTTAAACCATACCAAATTCACATCCTGGCATTTAAACCATACCAAATTCACATCCTGGCATTTAAACCATACCAAATTCACATCCTGGCATTTAAACCATACCAAATTCACATCCTGGCATTTAAACCATACCAAATTCACATCCTGGCATTTAAACCGCACAAAATTCACATCCTGGCATTTAAACCATACCAAATTCACATCCTGGCATTTAAACCGCACAAAATTCACATCCTGGCATTTAAACCATACCAAATTCACATCCTGGAACGGATTCTAGGTTAACGTACTGAGAATGTGTCCTGCACGATGGTGCTGTTTCCCGATATTTGTTAATTTGTTGATGCCGGTACCACCATTACCTACTTGATCAGCTGTTGTCAACGTCGAAAAAACGATGACACCCGGGCATTTAAAGTATACAAGACTTAAAGTGTACTCGATTTAAATATTGTATACTACATTTAAAGTATACGAGAGTTAAATATAGTATACTAGATTTAAAGTGTACTAGACTTAAATATAGTAAACTAGATTTTAAAGTATACTAGATTTTCAATATGTTGCATACTATTAAATAGTATGCAAATTAAATAGTTTTCGTAAACTCAAACGGCCTACTATTTAGGACGCAGTATGGGTATTTGGACCCGGCCAGTGTCTATGTACTCTGGGTGTACTCTTGTATAGAAGAAGTGAGTGTCCTTTAGAAGACAGAGGAGATTAGAACTGCGTTTCTGTTTTGAGGTCAGCCTGGAACTCTGGCTGGGTGTGTGTGTGTACATTTTACAGTGTGTGACTGTGTGTTATGAGTTCTGTCTGGAACTCTGGTCCACTTCAGGCCTGGCGCTGTGTTTTGGACAGAGCTCTAGTCAGAACCCCGTGCCAGATCCCCCTAGTTTGGACAGGGCTGCAGATTCCACGCCAGACCCCGGTAGGCCTTGTGCGGCTGCCCTCTTTCTATGGTAAATAAACAGCCTCCCTCCTCCTCCCTCTCAGCCTCCTCTGCATTTGGCAGGGTGACACGGCAGCTGCTGTAGTTCAAACTCATCTCTCTGATGGGGTTACTGCAGGATAATGCCTTCATCTGCCTGCTATATGGGGTTACTGCATGATAATGCCTTCAACTGCTTGCTATATGGGGTTACTGCATGATAATGCCTTCAACTGCTTGCTATATGGGGTTACTGCATGATAAAGCCTTCAACTGCTTGCTATATGGGGTTACTGCATGATAATGCCTTCAACTGCTTGCTATATGGGGTTACTGCATGATAAAGCATTCAACTGCTTGCTATATGGGGTTACTGCATGATAATGCCTTCAACTGCTTGCTATATGGGGTTACTGCATGATAATGCCTTCAACTGCTTGCTATATGGGGTTACTGCATGATAAAGCATTCAACTGCTTGCTAGGATAGAACAGCGGCGTCTGGTAAGACAAGGGCATATATGTAAACAACAGGTGGAGCACGATATCTAAGGAAGTCTCAAGGTTTTGCCCACCTGAGGTAGAGTATCTCATGATAAGCTGTAGACCACACTATCGAGAGTTCTCATCTATATTATTCGTAGCTGTCTATTTACCTCCACAAACCGATGGTGGCGCTAAACCTCACTCAATGAGCTGTGAAAGGTCATAAGCAAACAGGAAAACGCTCATCCAGAGGCGGCGCTCCTAGTGGCCGGGGACTTTAATGCAGGGAAACTTAAATCTGTTTTACCTCATTTCTACCAGCATGTTAAATGTGTAACCAGAGGGAAAAAAACTCTCTAGACCACCTTTACTCCACACAGAGAGATGCATACAAAGCTCTTCCTCGCACTCCATTTTGCAGACCTGACCATAATTCTATCCTCCTGATTCCTGCTTACAAGCAAAAATTAAAGCAGGAAGCACCAGTGACTCGGTCAATAAAAAAAGTGGTCAGATGAAGCAGATGCTAAACAGCACAGACTGGAATATGTTCCGGGATTCTTCCGATGGCATTGAGGAATACACCACATCAGTCACTGGCTTTATCAATAAGTGCATCGAGGACGTCATCCCCACAGTGACCGTACGTACATACCCCAACCAGAAGCCATGGATTACAGGCAACATCTGCACTGAGCTAAAGGCTAGAGCTGCCGCTTTCAAGGAGCGGGACTCTAACCTGGAAGCTTATAAGAAATCCCTCTATGGCCTCCGACAAACCATCAAACAGGCAAAGTGTCAGACTAAGATTGAATCGTACTACACCGGCTCCGACGCTCGTACCAGGGCTTGCAAACTGTTACAGATGACAAAGGGAAGCACAGTCGTGAGCTACCCAGTGATACGAGCCTACCAGACAAGCTAAAGTACTCAAATTGCTCACTTCGAGGAAAGTAACACTGAAACGTGTGGTAAACCGTTGGGTTGAGCAGATATTGACAGCTTTAGTCCACAGAACAACTTTACTAAGACGGAAAATAAATACATCAAAGAAATCACTTCGGTCTTTCTTCTCTCTCTTAACTGGCGATCCTTCTCTACTTTTGCTTGGTGTCGGTCTCTCCCCGTTCTCTCCAGCGGTGTGCCATCCTGCTCCTTTTATTTGGCCTCCATGGCTGGTTGGCACTCTCCTCTAATTACCTCCACTTAGCTGTCCGTGTCGGGGTGTCCAGTTCCCGTATCCCCAGCAGAGGGAGCCAACGTCGCCTCACGTACCTCCCCTCTATTACCATCCCCCGGGTAGACCTCCTGGGATACCACACATGCATGAGAGCACCAGCTGTTCCGGACGACTGTGTGATCACGCTCTCCGCAGCCGATGTGAGTAAGACCTTTAAACAGGTCAACATTCGCAAGGCCGCAGGGCCAAACGAAATTACCAGGACGCGTACTCAGCGCATGTGCTGACCAACTGGCAAGTGTCTTCACTGACATTTTCAACCCCTCCCTGTCCCAGTCTGTAATACCTATGTGTTTTAAGCAGACCACCATAGTGCCCAAGAACACCATGGTAACCTGTCTAAATTACTATCACATCTGTAGCCATGAAATGCTTTGAAAGGCTGGTCATGGCGCTCATCAAGACCATTACCCCAGAAACCCTAGACCAAAATCAAATCAAATCAAATTGATTTACATAGCCCTTCATACATCAGCTGATATCTCAAAGTGCTGTACAGAAACCCAGCCTAAAACCCCAAACAGCAAGCAATGCAGGTGTAGAAGCACGGTGGCTAGGAAAAACTCCCTAGAAAGGCCAAAACCTAGGAAGAAACCTAGAGAGGAACCAGGCTATGTGGGGTGGCCAGTCCTCTTCTGGCTGTGCCGGGTGGAGATTATAACAGAATATGGCCAAGATGTTCAAATGTTCATAAATGACCAGCATGGTCGAATAATAATAAGGCAGAACAGTTGAAACTGGAGCAGCAGCACGGCCAGGTGGACTGGGGACAGCAAGGAGTCATCATGCCAGGTAGTCAGTCCTGAGGCATGGTCCTAGGGCTCAGGTCCTCCGAGAGAGAGAAAGAAAGAGAGAATTAGAGAGAGCACACAAATTCACACAGGACACCGAATAGGACAGGATGATCACATCAGTGACTCAACCCACTCAGGTGACGCACCCCTCCCAGGGACGGTATGAGAGAGCCCCAGTAAGCCAGTGACTGAGCCCCTGTAATAGGGTTATAGAGGCAGAGAATCCCAGTGGAAAGAGGGGAACCGGCCAGGCAGAGACAGCAAGGGCGGTTCGTTGCTCCAGAGCCTTTCCGTTCACCTTCCCACTCCTGGGCCAGACTACACTCAATCATATGACCCACTGAAGAGATGAGTCTTCAGGAAAGACTGAGACCGAGTTTGCGTCTCTGACATGGGTAGGCAGACCGTTCCATAAAAATGGAGCTCTATAGGAGAAAGCCCTGCCTCCAGCTGTTTGCTTAGAAATTCTAGGGACAATTAGGAGGCCTGCATCTTGTGACCGTAGCGTACGTGTAGGTATGTACAGCAGGACCAAGTCAGAGAGATGGGTAGGAGCAAGCCCATGTAATGCTTTGTAGGTTAGCAGTAAAACCTTGAAATTAGCCCTTCCTTTGACAGGAAGCCAGTGTAGGGAGGCTAGCACTGGAGTAATATGATCAAATTTTTTGGTTCTAGTCAGGATTCTAGCAGCCGTATTTAGCACTAACTGAAGTTTATTTAGTGCTTTATCTGGGTAGCCGGAAAGTAGAGCATTGCAGTAGTCTAACCTAGAAGTGACAAAAGCATGGATTAATTTTTCTGCATCATTTTTGGACAGAACGTTTCTGATTTTTGCAATGTTACGTAGATGGAAAAAAGCTGTCCTTGAAATGGTCTTGATATGTTCTTCAAAAGAGAGATCAGGGTCCAGAGTAACGCCGAGGTCCTTCACAGTTTTATTTGAGACGACTGTACAACCATTAAGATTAATTGTCAGATTCAACAGAAGATCTTTTTGTTTCTTGGGACCTAGAACAAGCATCTCTGTTTATAGACCCACTCCAATTTGCATACATCCCCAACAGATCCACAGATTATGTCATCTCTATTGTACTCCACACTGCCCTTTCCCACTTCGCCTTAAGGAACAACTATGTGAGAATGCTATTCATTGACTATAGCTCAGCGTTCAACACCATAGTGCCCACAAAGCTAAGGACCCTGGAACTAAACACCTCCCTCTGCAACTGGTTCCTGAAGAGCTGCCCCCAGGTGGTAAGGGTAGGCAACGGGGGCCCCTCAGGGGTGCGTGCTCAGTCCCCTCCTGTACTCCCTATTCACCCACAACTGCATGGCTACACAAAACTCCAACACCATCATTACGTTTGCTGATGACATGGCAGCGGTAGGCCTGATCACACAGCCTATAGCGAGGAGGTCAGAGACCTGGTGGTAGGCCTGATCACACAGCCTATAGCGAGGAGGTCAGAGACCTGGTGGTAGGCCTGATCACACAGCCTATAGCGAGGAGGTCAGAGACCTGGTGGTAGGCCTGATCACACAGCCTATAGCGAGGAGGTCAGAGACCTGGTGGTAGGCCTGATCACACAGCCTACAGCGAGGAGGTCAGAGACCTGGTGGTAGGCCTGATCACACAGCCTACAGCGAGGAGGTCAGAGACCTGGTAGTGTGGTACCAGGACAGCAACCTCTTCCTCAACGTCAGCAAGACCAAGGAGCTGATCGTGGACTACAGGAAATAGAGGGCCGAACACGCCCCCATTCTCATCGACGGGGCTGTAGTGGAGCGGGTTGAGAGCTTCAAGTTCCTCGGTGTCCAAATCACTAAGAACCTATCATGGTCCAAACACACCAACACAGTTGTGAAGAGGACACCACGGGAGGCTTTGGCCCTCTGATCCACATTGACTCGGTACTGGTACTCCTTGTATATAGCCTTGTTTTGATTCTGTTACTATTTTGTTTTTTTTATTTAGCAAATATTTGTCTTACTTATTAACTCTGCACTGTTGGGAATGGGCTTTATAGTGAAATTAAGCATTTCACTATGAAGTCTACACCTGTTGTATTTGGCCCATGTGACCGATAAAATTTGATTTGATTTGAATTTGTTGTAGATATTTCTTGAGAAATTAAATCTGTTTTCAATTTACACAAAGAACTCCTGCAAAGCCGCCACACACACCAGATGACTTGTTTGTCTGAGTGTCTGTGTATTTGTGTGACATTCCTCTCCTTTTCAATAGGGGGCACTGTGGCACTGTTGCTCCAGCGAGTAGACTTCAATATCCTTTAGTCTTTAAACTTCCCATGAAGGGCAACTGCACTAAAGGGACTGACTTCAATACATTGTTATTCTACTGAGAAGAGAAGCAGTAAGAATAGCAAAACAATAGACGGAACATTGTGCCTGAGTGAAATGTGATTGAGGTGTTTTTCATGTTTCTTTTGTGGTCTCCTAGGAGTTGTTATTATGTGTGGATAATCCTGACAGATGAGCCCTCATCATCCATTAACAACCCCTGTGTGTTCACTGTGGGGTAATAACACATTAATGGATGGCTGACCTGTCGTAAATACCAGCAAGGCTCACCTGAACACACAACACCTCAGTATAGCTCCAACCTGCAGTTTCTGCCGACTGCAGCTACCAGAAACCAACCCTATAAGATACACCACGCCACCAGGCTATTAGCACCTGTTATTCATCCTTCCCTTCTCCTAATGCCATGCTGATGGCCTCAACCCGATAAGATACACCACGCCACCAGGCTATTAGCACCTGTTATTCATCCTTCCCTTCTAATGCCATGCTGATGGCCTCAACCCGATAAGATACACCACGCCACCAGGCTATTAGCACCTGTTATTCATCCTTCCCTTCTCCTAATGCCATGCTGATGGCCTCAACCCGATAAGATACACCACGCCACCAGGCTATTAGCACCTGTTATTCATCCTTCCCTTCTCCTAATGCCATGCTGATGGCCTCAACCCGATAAGATACACCACGCCACTAGGCTATTAACACCTGTTATTCATCCTTCCCTTCTAATGCCATGCTGATGGCCTCAACCCGATAAGATACACCACGCCACTAGGCTATTAGCACCTGTTATTCATCCTTCCCTTCTCCTAATGCCATGCTGACAGTTACAGCTACTATGTTCTGTCCGTAATGCCAGCCTGCGGGTGGGTAGCAGTTAGTAGGTATGAGAGAGAGCGAGAGAGAGAGAGAGAACACACACACACACACACACAGACCGGTTACTCTGCAGTAAGAGGGAGGGTGGAGAGAGAGGGAGGATACTGGGTTTGATGCCAGGGGAAACAGACAGGTTACTCTGCAGAGAGAGAGACTACTGTGGTGTGTTGACAGGAGAGACAGACAGGTTACTCTGGGTTGTCATGGAGAGGGCAGGCAGACAGGCTGGCTGGGGGAATATGAAACATGTTTTTCATAGGATGTGTAGGTTGTTAACAGCACTAAGAATGGCTACTCTATTTCTCTTTCCGTCCCTCTCTGTTCTCTTTCTCTCTGTCTCTCCCTCCATCTCTCCTCCCCCTCTGTTCTCTCTCTCTCTCTCCCTCCATCTCTCCTCCCTCTCTGTTCTCTCTCCATCTCTCCCTCCATCTCTCCTCCCTCTGTTCTCTGTCTCTCCCTCCATCTCTCCTCCCTCTCTGTTCTCTCTCTCCCTCCATCTCTCCTCCCTCTCTGTTCTCTCTCCATCTCTCCTTCATCTCTCCCTCCATCTCTCTGTTCTCTCTCTCTCCCTTCATCTCTCCCTCCATCTCTCTGTTCTCTCTCTCTCCCTCCATCTCTCCATCCCTCTCTGTTCTCTCTCTCCCTCCATCTCTCCTTCATCTCTCCATCCCTCTGTTCTCTGTCTGTCCCTCCATCTCTCCATCCCTCTCTGTTCTCTCTCTCCCTCCATCTCTCCTTCATCTCTCCATCCCTCTTTGTTCTCTGTCTGTCCCTCCATCTCTCCATCCCTCTCTGTTCTCTCTCTCTCCCCCATCTCTCCTTCATTTCTCCATCCCTCTCTGTTATCTCTCTCCCTCCATCTCTCCTTCACCTCTCCTCCCTCTCTGTTCTCTCTCCATCTCTCCTTCATCTCTCTGTTCTCTCTCTCCATCTCTCCTTCATCTCTCTCTGTTCTCTCTCTCTCCCTCCATCTCTCCTTCATTTCTCCATCCCTCTCTGTTATCTCTCTCTCCCTCCATCTCTCCTTCACCTCTCCTCCCTCTCTGTTCTCTCTCCATCTCTCCTTCATCTCTCCCTCCATCTCTCTGTTCTCTCTCTCTCCCTCCATCTCTCCTTCATCTCTCCATCCCTCTCTGTTCTCTTTCTTGATGTCTCTCCTTCATCTCTCCTCCATCTCTCTTCTCTCCAGCAGTTCAGTGATTTAATTTCCCATCAGGCTGTTTCAGAATCAGATTCACAGCTGAAAAGAGGGGGGGGGGGGGAGCAGAAAACTCCATTCCAAGGCACGTCCTAAAAATAAAGCCTTACTGTACGTGCTCAGAGTACCAACTTCCTCTCAGTAACAGATGACCCATTTTTCCATCTCAAGCACTCTAAGGGAGAATCAAGGGATGAAACAGACTGCAGAGGAGCCTATCACGTGAATGTAGAGCAGGATAGCCTATCACGTGAATAAAAAGCAGGATACAGACTGCAGGGGAGCCTATCACGTGAATGTAGAGCAGGATACAGACTGCAGGGGTAGGGTAGGCTGACAGTATATAGGGGCTGACAGTAGGGTATAGGGTGGTAGGGCTGACAGTATATAGGGTAGGGTAGGGCTATGGTAGGGCTGACAGTATATAGGGTAGGGTAGGGCTGACAGTATATAGGGTATGGTAGGGTTCACAGTATATAGGGTAGAGTTGACAGTGTATAGGGTAGGGTGAGTTGACTGTATTTAGGGTAGGGCGAGTTGACTGTATATAGGGTAGGGTGGGGTTGACAGTATATAGGGTAGGGTAGGTATGACAGTATATAGGGTAGGGTTGACAGTATATATGGTAGGGATGGCAGTATATAGGGGTGGGCTGACAGTATGTAGGGTAGGTTAGTGCTGACAGTATATAGGGTAGGGATGACAGTATATAGGGTAGGGTAGGGCTGACAGTATATAGGGTAGGGTAGGGCTGACAGTATATAGGGTAGGGTAGAGCTGACAGTATATAGGGTAGGGTAGGGCTGACAGTAGATAGGGTAGGGAAAGGATGACAGTATATAGGGTAGGGTAGGGCTGACAGTATATAGGGTAGGGCTGACAGTATATAGGGTGGGCTGACAGTATATAGGGTGGGCTGACAGTATATGGGGTAGGGCTGACAGTATATAGGGTAGTCTGACAGTATATAGGGTAGGGAAAGGATGACAGTATATAGGGTAGGGTAGGGCTGACAGTATATAGGGTGGGCTGACAGTATATAGGGTAGGCTGACAGTATATAGGGTAGGGTAGGGCTGACAGTATATAGGGTAGGGCTGACAGTATATAGGTTAGAGCTGACAGTATATAGGGTAGGGTACGGCTGACAGTATATAGGTTAGGGATGACAGTGTATAGGGTAGGGATGACAATATATCAGGGAGAGCTGACAGTATATATGGAAGGGTTGACAGTATATAGGGTAGGTTAACAGTAAATAGTGTAGGATGAGGATAACAGTATATAGTGTAGGGTAATGCTGACAGTATATAGGGTGGGGTAGGCTGACAGTATATAGGGTATGGTAAGACTGTCAGTTTATAGGGTAGGGATGACAGTATCTAGGGTAGGGTAGACTGACAGTATACAGAGTAGGGTAAGACTGACTGTTTATAGGGTAGGGTAGTGTTGACAGTATGTAGGGTATAGTTGGGTTGACAGTATATATTGTAGGGTAAGAATGACCGTTTATGGGGTAGGGTAGGGCTGACTGTATATAGGGTAGGCTGACAGTATATAGGGTATGGTAGGGTTGACAGTATATAGGGTAGGGTAGACTGACAGAATGTAGGGTAGGGTAGGCTGACAGTATGTAGGGTAGGGTAGGGTTGAAAGTATGTAGGGTAGGGTAGGCTGACAGTACACAGGGTAGGGTAAGACTGACTGTTTATAGGGTAGGGTGGTGTTGACAGTATGTAGGGTATAGTTGGGTTGACAGTATATATTGTAGGGTAAGGCTGACAGTGTATAGGGTAGGGTAAGGCTGACTGTATATAGGGTAGGGTGGGGTTGACAGTATATTGTGTAGGGTTGACAGTATATAGGGTAGGGTAGGGCTGACAGTATATAGGGTAGGGTAGGGCTGACAGTATATAGGGTAGGGTAGGCTGACACTATATAGGGTAGGGTAGGCTGACAGTTTATAGGTTAGGGTAGGGTTGAAAGTATGTAGGGTAGGGTAGGCTGACAGTATGTAGGGTAGGCTGACAGTATATAGGGTAGTGTAGACTGACAGTATACAGGGTAGGGTGGACTGACAGTATATAGGGTAGGCTGACAGTATGCAGGGTATAGTTGGGGTGACAGTATATAGGGTAGGGTAAGGCTGACAGTATATAGGGTAAGGCTGACAGTATATAGGCTAGGGTAAGGCTGAGAGTATATAGGGTAGGGTAGGGCTGAGAGTATATAGGGTAGGGTAGGGCGGACAGTATAGAGGGTAGGGTAGGGCGGACAGTATATAGGGTAGGGTAGGCTGACAGTATATAGGGTAGGGTAGGCTGACACTAAATAGGGTTGGGATGATAGTATGTAGGGTAGGGATGACAGTGTATAGGGTAGGGCTGACAATATATCAGGGAGAGCTGACAGTATATAGGGTAGGGTAAGGCTGACAGTATATAGGGTAGGGTTGACAGTATATAGGGTAGGTTAACAGTATATAGTGTAGGGTGAGGATAACAGTATATAGTGTAGGGTAATGCTGACCGTATATAGGGTATGGTAAGACTGTCAGTTTATAGGGTAGGGATGACAGTATCTAGGGTAGGGTAGACTGACAGTATACAGGGTAAGGTAAGACTGACTGTTTATAGGGTAGGGTAGTGTTGACAGTATGTAGGGTATAGTTGGGTTGACAGTATATATTGTAGGGTAAGGCTGACAGTATATAGGGTAGGGTAAGGCTGACTGTATATGGGGTAGGGTAGGGGTTGACAGTATATAGGGTAGGGTAGGGATGACAGTATATTGTGTAGGGTTGACAGTATATAGGGTAGGGTAGGGCTGACAGTATATAGGGTAGGGTAGGGCTGACAGTATATAGGGTAGGGTAAGGCTGACAGTATTTAGGGTAGGGCTGACAGTATATAGGGTAGGGTAGGCTGACACTATATAGGGTAGGGTAGGGATGACAGTTTATAGTTTAGGGTAGGGTTGAAAGTATGTAGGGTAGGGTAGGCTGACAGTATATAGGGTAGGGTAAACCGACAGTATGTAGGGTAGGGTAGGCTGACAGTATGTAGTGTAGGGTAGGCTGACAGTATATAGGGTATGGTAGGGTTGACAGTATATAGGGTAGGGTGGGGCTGACAGTATATTGTGTATTGCTGACCGTATGTAGGGGAGGGATGACAGTGTATAGGGTAGGGCTGACAATATATCAGGGAGAGCTGACAGTATATAGGGTAGGGTTCACAGTATATAGGGTAGGTTAACAGTATATAGTGTAGGGTGAGGATAACAGTATATAGTGTAGGGTAATGCTGACTGTAGATAGGGTATGGTAAGACTGTCAGTTTATAGGGTAGGGCTGACAGTATATAGGGTAGGGTCGACTGACAGTATACAGGGTAGGGTATGACTGACTGTTTATAGGGTAGGGTGGTGTTGACAGTATGTAGGGTATAGTTGGGTTGACAGTATATATTGTAGGGTAAGGCTGACAGTGTATAGGGTAGGGTAAGGCTGACTGTATATAGGGTAGGGTAGGGTTGACAGTATATAGGGTAGGGTAGGGCTGACAGTATATTATGTAGGGTTGACAGTTAATAGGGTAGGGTTGGGCTGACAGTATATAGGGTACGGTAGGGTAGGGTAAGGCTGACTGTATATAGGGTAGGGTAGGGTAGGATTGACAGTATATAGGGTAGGGTAGGGCTGACAGTATATAGGGTAGGGTAGGACTGACAGTATATAGGGTAGGGTGTGGTTAACTATATAGGGTAGGGTAGGCTGACAGTTTATAGGTTAGGGTAGGGTTGAAAGTATGTAGGGTAGGGTAGGCTGACAGTATATAGGGTAGGGTAGACTGACAGTATGTAGGGTAGGGTAGGCTGACAGTATGTAGTGTAGGGTAGGCTGACAGTATATTGGGTAGTGTAGACTGACAGTATACAGGGTAGGGTGGACTGACAGTATATAGGGTAGGCTGACAGTATGCAGGGTATAGTTGGGTTGACAGTATATAGGGTAGGGTAAGGCTGAGAGTATATAGGGTAGGGTAGTGCTGACAGTGTGTAGGGTAGGGTAAGGCTGAGAGTATATAGGGTAGTGTAGGGCGGACAGTATATAGGGTAGGGTAGGGCGGACAGTATATAGGGTAGGGTAGGCTGACAGTATATAGGGTAGGGTAGGGTAGGGCGGACAGTATATAGGGTAGGGTAGGGCGGACAGTATATAGGGTAGGGTAGGCTGACACTAAATAGGGTTGGGATGATAATATGTAGGGTAGGGATGACAGTATATAGGGTAGGGATGACCTGACAGAGCTTGAGAGGATCTGCAGAGAAAAATGGGAGAAACTCCCCAAATACAGGTGTGCCAAGCTTGTAGCATCATACCCAAGAAGACTCAATGCTGTAATCTCTGCCAAAGGTGCTTCAACAAAGTACTGAGTAAAGGGTCTGAATACTTATGTAAATGTGATATTTCAGTAGAAAAATATATACATTTGCAAATATGTAGATTGATGAGGGAAAAAAACAATTGAATCAATTTTAGAATAAGGCTGTAACGTAACAAAATGTGTAAAAAGTTACGGGGTCTGAATATTTTCCGAATGCTCTGTAAAATACAATGGGCACAAAATAAAACATCACATATCAAACAAAACAGTTACATTCCTCCACAAATTATCAATACATTGCCAGAACATCAAGATGAAATGTATTTATCATTTTGGTCCAGAAATACGGTGCTTTAAAACTAAAAGCAGATTTACCTAGCTGGGTGGAGACCCTAGGAACCTCAACAGTTAACCAATCCTGTCAACAGGTTAGGACCCCCAAGAGTTAACCAATCCTGTCAACAGGTTAGGAACCCCAAGAGTTAACCAATCCTGTGAACAGGTTAGGAACCCCAATAGTTAACCAATCCTGTCAACAGGTTAGGAACCCCAAGAGTTAACCAATCCTGTCAACAGGTTAGGACCCCCAAGAGTTAACCAATCCTGTCAACAGGTTAGGAACCCCAAGAGTTAACCAATCCTGTCAACAGGTTAGGAACCCCAAGAGTTAACCAATCCTGTCAACAGGTTAGGAACCCCAAGAGTTAACCAATCCTGTCAACAGGTTAGGAACCCCAAGAGTTAACCAATCCTGTCAACAGGTTAGGTAACTGAGGTGTTTATTCTTCAACAGCTTGTGCACCGGGGCCTCCCACTCCTCTTTCTATTCTGGTTAGAGACCGTTTGTGCTGTTCTGTGAAGAGAGTAGTACACAGCGTTGTACAAGATCTGCAGTTTCTTGGCAATTTCTCACATAGAATAGCCTTCATTTCTCAGAACAAGAATAGACTGACGAGTTTCAGAAGAAAGGTCTTTGTTTCTGGCCATTTGGAGCCTGTAATCAAACCCACAAATGCTGATGCTCCAGATACTCAGCTAGTCTAAAGAAGGCTTCTTTGCTTCTTTAATAAGCACAACAGTTTTCAGCTGTGCTAACATAATTGCAAAAGGGTTTTCTAATGATAAATTAGCCTTTTAAAATGCTAAACCTGGATTAGCTAACACAACGTGCCATTGGAACACAGAAGTGATGGTTGCTAATGATGGGCCTCTGTACGTCTATGTAGATATTCCATTAAAAAAAACAGAAGTTTCCAGCTACAGTAGTCATTTTCAACATGAACAATGTCGACACTGTATTTCTGATCAATTTGATGTTATTTTAACGGACAAAAATGTTGGAAACAAGGAAATTTCTAAGTGACCCCAAACTTTTGATTGGTAGTGTATATAGTGAGTTTTACCTTCATTATGTTAGCCCATAGTATCCAGATGTTCCACACATTAAAATATATACATACTACTGGTAAAAAGTCTGGGGTCACTTAGAAATGTCCTTGTTTTTGAAAGAAAAGCAATTTTTTGGTCCATTAAAATAACCGGAGTTTAACCCTCGGTAGTAAACATATGACACAAAAGGAAGCGGCTGTTCTCTGCTCTCATCCTGTCTGGGTATTATTATAGGAAGAGGCTGTTCTCTGCTCTCATCCTGTCTGGGTATTATTATAGGAAGAGGCTGTTCTCTGCTCTCATCCTGTCTGGGTATTATTATAGGAAGAGGCTGTGTCCTGTAGCTCTCAGCCTGTCTGGGTATTATTATAGGAAGAGGCTGTGTCCTGTAGCTCTCAGCCTGTCTGGGTATTATTATAGGAAGAGGCTGTGTCCTGTCTGGGTAGCTCTCAGCCTGTCTGGGTATTATTATAGGAAGAGGCTGTTCTCTGCTCTCAGCCTGTCTGGGTATTATTATAGGAAGAGGCTGTGTCCTGTAGCTCTCAGCCTGTCTGGGTATTATTATAGGAAGAGGCTGTTCTCTGCTCTCAGCCTGTCTGGGTATTATTATAGGAAGAGGCTGTTCTCTGCTCTCAGCCTGTCTGGGTATTATTATAGGAAGAGGCTGTTCTCTGCTCTCAGCCTGTCTGGGTATTATTATAGGAAGAGGCTGTGTCCTCTGCTCTCAGCCTGTCTGGGTATTATTATAGGAAGAGGCTGTTCTCTGCTCTCAGCCTGTCTGGGTATTATTATAGGAAGAGGCTGTTCTCTCTGCTCTCAGCCTGTCTGGGTATTATTATAGGAAGAGGCTGTTCTCTGCTCTCAGCCTGTCTGGGTATTATTATAGGAAGAGGCTGTGTCCTGTGCTCTCAGCCTGTCTGGGTATTATTATAGGAAGAGGCTGTTCTCTGCTCTCAGCCTGTCTGGGTATTATTATAGGAAGAGGCTGTTCCTCTGCTCCTGTCTGCCTGTTCAGCCTGTCTGGGTATTATTATAGGAAGAGGCTGTTCCTCTGCTCTCAGCCTGTCTGGGTATTATTATAGGAAGAGGCTGTTCTCTGCTCTCAGCCTGTCTGGGTATTATTATAGGAAGAGGCTGTGTCCTGTAGCTCTCAGCCTGTCTGGGTATTATTATAGGAAGAGGCTGTGTCCTGTAGCTCTCAGCCTGTCTGGGTATTATTATAGGAAGAGGCTGTTCTCTGCTCTCAGCCTGTCTGGGTATTATTATAGGAAGAGGCTGTTCTCTGCTCTCAGCCTGTCTGGGTATTATTATAGGAAGAGGCTGTGTCCTGTCTGGGTATTATTATAGCTCTCAGCCTGTCTGGGTATTATTATAGGAAGAGGCTGTTCTCTGCTCTCAGCCTGTCTGGGTATTATTATAGGAAGAGGCTGTGTCCTGTAGCTCTCAGCCTGTCTGTATTATTATAGGAAGAGGCTGTGTCTGTAGCTCTCAGCCTGTCTGGGTATTATTATAGGAAGAGGCTGTTCTCTGCTCTCAGCCTGTCTGGGTATTATTATAGGAAGAGGCTGTTCCTCTGCTCTCAGCCTGTCTGGGTATTATTATAGGAAGAGGCTGTGTCCTGTGCTCTCAGCCTGTCTGGGTATTATTATAGGAAGAGGCTGTGTCCTGGAAGAGGCTGTGTCCAGCCTGTCTGGGCTCTCAGCCTGTCTGGGTATTATTATAGGAAGAGGCTGTTCTCTGCTCTCAGCCTGTCTGGGTATTATTATAGGAAGAGGCTGTGTCCTGCTCTCAGCCTGTCTGGGTATTATTATAGGAAGAGGCTGTGTCCTGTAGCTCTCAGCCTGTCTCAGCCTGTCTGGGTATTATTATAGGAAGAGGCTGTTCTCTGCTCTCAGCCTGTCTGGGTATTATTATAGGAAGAGGCTGTTCTCTGCTCTCAGCCTGTCTGGGTAAGAAGAGGCTGTGTCCTGTGCTCTCAGCCTGTCTGGGTATTATTATAGGAAGAGGCTGTGTCCTGTGCTCTCAGCCTGTCAGCCTGTCTGTCTGGGTATTATTATAGGAAGAGGCTGTTCTCTGCTCTCAGCCTGTCTGGGTATTATTATAGGAAGAGGCTGTTCTCTGCTCTCAGCCTGTCTGGGTATTATTATAGGAAGAGGCTGTTCTCTGCTCTCAGCCTGTCTGGGTATTATTATAGGAAGAGGCTGTTCTCTGCTCTCAGCCTGTCTGGGTATTATTATAGGAAGAGGCTGTTCTCTGCTCTCAGCCTGTCTGGGTATTATTATAGGAAGAGGCTGTTCTCTGCTCTCATCCTGTCTGGGTATTATTATAGGAAGAGGCTGTTCTCTGCTCTCAGCCTGTCTGGGTATTATTATAGGAAGAGGCTGTTCTCTGCTCTCAGCCTGTCTGGGTATTATTATAGGAAGAGGCTGTTCTCTGCTCTCAGCCTGTCTGGGTATTATTATAGGAAGAGGCTGTTCTCTGCTCTCATCCTGTCTGGGTATTATTATAGGAAGAGGCTGTTCTCTGCTCTCAGCCTGTCTGGGTATTATTATAGGAAGAGGCTGTTCTCTGCTCTCAGCCTGTCTGGGTATTATTATAGGAAGAGGCTGTTCTCTGCTCTCAGCCTGTCTGGGTATTATTATAGGAAGAGGCTGTTCTCTGCTCTCAGCCTGTCTGGGTATTATTATAGGAAGAGGCTGTTCTCTGCTCTCAGCCTGTCTGGGTATTATTATAGGAAGAGGCTGTTCTCTGCTCTCAGCCTGTCTGGGTATTATTATAGGAAGAGGCTGTTCTCTGCTCTCAGCCTGTCTGGGTATTATTATAGGAAGAGGCTGTTCTCTGCTCTCAGCCTGTCTGGGTATTATTATAGGAAGAGGCTGTTCTCTGCTTCATGTCTGGGTATTATTATAGGAAGAGGCTGTTCTCTGCTCTCAGCCTGTCTGGGTATTATTATAGGAAGAGGCTGTTCTCTGCTCTCAGCCTGTCTGGGTATTATTATAGGAAGAGGCTGTTCTCTGCTCTCAGCCTGTCTGGGTATTATTATAGGAAGAGGCTGTGTCCTGTAGCTCTCAGCCTGTCTGGGTATTATTATAGGAAGAGGCTGTGTCTCTGCTCTCAGCCTGTCTGGGTATTATTATAGGAAGAGGCTGTTCTCTGCTCTCAGCCTGTCTGGGTATTATTATAGGAAGAGGCTGTTCCTCTGCTCTCAGCCTGTCTGGGTATTATTATAGGAAGAGGCTGTTCTCTGCTCTCAGCCTGTCTGGGTATTATTATAGGAAGAGGCTGTGTCCTCTGCTCTCAGCCTGTCTGGGTATTATTATAGGAAGAGGCTGTGCTCTCTGTCTGGGTAGGAAGAGGCTCTCAGCCTGTCTGGGTATTATTATAGGAAGAGGCTGTTCTCTGCTCTCAGCCTGTCTGGGTATTATTATAGGAAGAGGCTGTTCTCTGCTCTCAGCCTGTCTGGGTATTATTATAGGAAGAGGCTGTGTCCTGTAGCTCTCAGCCTGTCTGGGTATTATTATAGGAAGAGGCTGTTCTCTGCTCTCAGCCTGTCTGGGTATTATTATAGGAAGAGGCTGTGTCCTGTGCTCTCAGCCTGTCTGGGTATTATTATAGGAAGAGGCTGTTCTCTGCTCTCAGCCTGTCTGGGTATTATTATAGGAAGAGGCTGTTCTCTGCTCTCAGCCTGTCTGGGTATTATTATAGGAAGAGGCTGTTCTCTGCTCTCAGCCTGTCTGGGTATTATTATAGGAAGAGGCTGTTCTCTGCTCTCAGCCTGTCTGGGTATTATTATAGGAAGAGGCTGTGTCCTGTAGCTCTCAGCCTGTCTGGGTATTATTATAGGAAGAGGCTGTTCTCTGCTCTCAGCCTGTCTGGGTATTATTATAGGAAGAGGAAGAGGCTGTTCTCTGCTCTCAGCCTGTCTGGGTATTATTATAGGAAGAGGCTGTGTCCTGTAGCTCTCAGCCTGTCTGGGTATTATTATAGGAAGAGGCTGTGTCCTGTAGCTCTCAGCCTGTCTGGGTATTATTATAGGAAGAGGCTGTTCTCTGCTCTCAGCCTGTCTGGGTATTATTATAGGAAGAGGCTGTTCTCTGCTCTCAGCCTGTCTGGGTATTATTATAGGAAGAGGCTGTGTCCTGTAGCTCTCAGCCTGTCTGGGTATTATTATAGGAAGAGGCTGTGTCCTGTAGCTCTCAGCCTGTCTGGGTATTA
This sequence comes from Oncorhynchus tshawytscha, assembly GCF_018296145.1. Lineage (NCBI taxonomy): Eukaryota > Metazoa > Chordata > Actinopteri > Salmoniformes > Salmonidae > Oncorhynchus > Oncorhynchus tshawytscha. The sequence goes on along the minus strand of NC_056452.1, from coordinate 32,356,820 downwards.
TTATAGGAAGAGGCTGTTCTCTGCTCTCAGCCTGTCTGGGTATTATTATAGGAAGAGGCTGTTCTCTGCTCTCAGCCTGTCTGGGTATTATTATAGGAAGAGGCTGTTCCTCTGCTCTCAGCCTGTCTGGGTATTATTATAGGAAGAGGCTGTTCTCTGCTCTCAGCCTGTCTGGGTATTATTATAGGAAGAGGCTGTTCTCTGCTCTCAGCCTGTCTGGGTATTATTATAGGAAGAGGCTGTGTCCTGTAGCTCTCAGCCTGTCTGGGTATTATTATAGGAAGAGGCTGTTCTCTGCTCTCAGCCTGTCTGGGTATTATTATAGGAAGAGGCTGTGTCCTGTAGCTCTCAGCCTGTCTGGGTATTATTATAGGAAGAGGCTGTTCTCTGCTCTCAGCCTGTCTGGGTATTATTATAGGAAGAGGCTGTGTCCTCTGCTCTCAGCCTGTCTGGGTATTATTATAGGAAGAGGCTGTGTCCTGTAGCTCTCAGCCTGTCTGGGTATTATTATAGGAAGAGGCTGTGTCCTGTGTCTGCTCTCAGCCTGTCTGGGTATTATTATAGGAAGAGGCTGTGTCCTGTAGCTCTCAGCCTGTCTGGGTATTATTATAGGAAGAGGCTGTGTCCTGTAGCTCTCAGCCTGTCTGGGTATTATTATAGGAAGAGGCTGTTCTCTGCTCTCAGCCTGTCTGGGTATTATTATAGGAAGAGGCTGTTCTCTGCTCTCAGCCTGTCTGGGTATTATTATAGGAAGAGGCTGTTCTCTGCTCTCAGCCTGTCTGGGTATTATAGGAAGAGGCTGTTCTCTGTCTCTCAGCCTGTCTGGGTATTATTATAGGAAGAGGCTGTTCTCTGCTCTCAGCCTGTCTGGGTATTATTATAGGAAGAGGCTGTGTCCTGTAGCTCTCAGCCTGTCTGGGTATTATTATAGGAAGAGGCTGTTCTCTGCTCTCAGCCTGTCTGGGTATTATTATAGGAAGAGGCTGTTCTCTGCTCTCAGCCTGTCTGGGTATTATTATAGGAAGAGGCTGTTCTCTGCTCTCAGCCTGTCTGGGTATTATTATAGGAAGAGGCTGTTCTCTGCTCTCAGCCTGTCTGGGTATTATTATAGGAAGAGGCTGTGTCCTGTAGCTCTCAGCCTGTCTGGGTATTATTATAGGAAGAGGCTGTTCTCTGCTCTCAGCCTGTCTGGGTATTATTATAGGAAGAGGCTGTGTCCTGTCTGGGTATTATTATAGCTCTCAGCCTGTCTGGGTATTATTATAGGAAGAGGCTGTTCTCTGCTCTCAGCCTGTCTGGGTATTATTATAGGAAGAGGCTGTTCTCTGCTCTCAGCCTGTCTGGGTATTATTATAGGAAGAGGCTGTGTCCTGTAGCTCTCAGCCTGTCTGGGTATTATTATAGGAAGAGGCTGTTCTCTGCTCTCAGCCTGTCTGGGTATTATTATAGGAAGAGGCTGTTCTCTGCTCTCAGCCTGTCTGGGTATTATTATAGGAAGAGGCTGTTCTCTGTCTCAGCCTGTCTGGGTATTATTATAGGAAGAGGCTGTTCTCTGCTCTCAGCCTGTCTGGGTATTATTATAGGAAGAGGCTGTGTCTCTGCTCTCAGCCTGTCTGGGTATTATTATAGGAAGAGGCTGTTCTCTGCTCTCAGCCTGTCTGGGTATTATTATAGGAAGAGGCTGTTCTCTGCTCTCAGCCTGTCTGGGTATTATTATAGGAAGAGGCTGTTCTCTGCTCTCATCCTGTCTGGGTATTATTATAGGAAGAGGCTGTGTCCTGCTCTCAGCCTGTCTGGGTATTATTATAGGAAGAGGCTGTGTCCTGTAGCTCTCAGCCTGTCTGGGTATTATTATAGGAAGAGGCTGTGTCCTGTAGCTCTCAGCCTGTCTGGGTATTATTATAGGAAGAGGCTGTTCTCTGCTCTCAGCCTGTCTGGGTATTATTATAGGAAGAGGCTGTTCTCTGCTCTCAGCCTGTCTGGGTATTATTATAGGAAGAGGCTGTTCTCTGCTCTCAGCCTGTCTGGGTATTATTATAGGAAGAGGCTGTGTCCTGTGCTCTCAGCCTGTCTGGGTATTATTATAGGAAGAGGCTGTGTCCTGTAGCTCTCAGCCTGTCTGGGTATTATTATAGGAAGAGGCTGTTCTCTGCTCTCAGCCTGTCTGGGTATTATTATAGGAAGAGGCTGTTCTCTGCTCTCAGCCTGTCTGGGTATTATTATAGGAAGAGGCTGTTCTGTGCTCTCAGCCTGTCTGGGTATTATTATAGGAAGAGGCTGTGTCTGGGTATTATTATAGGAAGAGGCTGTGTCCTCTCTCAGCCTGTCTGGGTATTATTATAGGAAGAGGCTGTTCTCTGCTCTCAGCCTGTCTGGGTATTATTATAGGAAGAGGCTGTTCTCTGCTCTCAGCCTGTCTGGGTATTATTATAGGAAGAGGCTGTTCTCTGCTCTCAGCCTGTCTGGGTATTATTATAGGAAGAGGCTGTGTCCTGTAGCTCTCAGCCTGTCTGGGTATTATTATAGGAAGAGGCTGTGTCCTGTAGCTCTCAGCCTGTCTGGGTATTATTATAGGAAGAGGCTGTGTCCTGTCTGGGTAGCTCTCAGCCTGTCTGGGTATTATTATAGGAAGAGGCTGTGTCCTGTAGCTCTCAGCCTGTCTGGGTATTATTATAGGAAGAGGCTGTTCCTGCTCTCAGCCTGTCTGGGTATTATTATAGGAAGAGGCTGTGTCCTGTAGCTCTCAGCCTGTCTGGGTATTATTATAGGAAGAGGCTGTGTCCTGTCTGGGTAGCTCTCAGCCTGTCTGGGTATTATTATAGGAAGAGGCTGTGTCCTGTGCTGTCCTGTAGCTCTCAGCCTGTCTGGGTATTATTATAGGAAGAGGCTGTTCTCTGCTCTCAGCCTGTCTGGGTATTATTATAGGAAGAGGCTGTTCTCTGTCTGGGCTCTCAGCCTGTCTGGGTATTATTATAGGAAGAGGCTGTGTCCTGTAGCTCTCAGCCTGTCTGGGTATTATTATAGGAAGAGGCTGTTCCTGCTCTCAGCCTGTCTGGGTATTATTATAGGAAGAGGCTGTGTCCTGTAGCTCTCAGCCTGTCTGGGTATTATTATAGGAAGAGGCTGTTCTCTGCTCTCAGCCTGTCTGGGTATTATTATAGGAAGAGGCTGTTCCTGTGCTCTCAGCCTGTCTGGGTATTATTATAGGAAGAGGCTGTGTCCTGTAGCTCTCAGCCTGTCTGGGTATTATTATAGGAAGAGGCTGTGTCCTGTCTGGGTATTAGCTCTCAGCCTGTCTGGGTATTATTATAGGAAGAGGCTGTGTCCTGTAGCTCTCAGCCTGTCTGGGTATTATTATAGGAAGAGGCTGTGTCCTGTAGCTCTCAGCCTGTCTGGGTATTATTATAGGAAGAGGCTGTTCTCTGCTCTCATCCTGTCTGGGTATTATTATAGGAAGAGGCTGTGTCCTGTAGCTCTCAGCCTGTCTGGGTATTATTATAGGAAGAGGCTGTGTCCTGTAGCTCTCAGCCTGTCTGGGTATTATTATAGGAAGAGGCTGTGTCCTGTAGCTCTCAGCCTGTCTGGGTATTATTATAGGAAGAGGCTGTGTCCTGTAGCTCTCAGCCTGTCTGGGTATTATTATAGGAAGAGGCTGTTCTCTGCTCTCAGCCTGTCTGGGTATTATTATAGGAAGAGGCTGTGTCCTGTATTATTATAGCTCTCAGCCTGTCTGTCTGGTATTATTATAGGAAGAGGCTGTTCTCTGCTCTCAGCCTGTCTGGGTATTATTATAGGAAGAGGCTGTGTCCTGTAGCTCTCAGCCTGTCTGGGTATTATTATAGGAAGAGGCTGTTCTCTGCTCTCAGCCTGTCTGGGTATTATTATAGGAAGAGGCTGTTCTCTGCTCTCAGCCTGTCTGGGTATTATTATAGGAAGAGGCTGTTCTCTGCTCTCAGCCTGTCTGGGTATTATTATAGGAAGAGGCTGTGTCCTGTAGCTCTCAGCCTGTCTGGGTATTATTATAGGAAGAGGCTGTGTCCTGTAGCTCTCAGCCTGTCTGGGTATTATTATAGGAAGAGGCTGTGTCCTGTAGCTCTCAGCCTGTCTGGGTATTATTATAGGAAGAGGCTGTGTCCTGTGCTCTCAGCCTGTCTGGGTATTATTATAGGAAGAGGCTGTTCTCTAGCTCTCAGCCTGTCTGGGTATTATTATAGGAAGAGGCTGTGTCCTGTAGCTCTCAGCCTGTCTGGGTATTATTATAGGAAGAGGCTGTGTCCTGTAAGCCTGTCTGGGTATTATTATAGGAAGAGGCTGTGTCCTGTAGGCTGTCTGGGTCCTGTGTCCTGTGCTCTCAGCCTGTCTGGGTATTATTATAGGAAGAGGCTGTTCTCTGCTCTCAGCCTGTCTGGGTATTATTATAGGAAGAGGCTGTTCTCTGCTCTCAGCCTGTCTGGGTATTATTATAGGAAGAGGCTGTGTCCTGTAGCTCTCAGCCTGTCTGGGTATTATTATAGGAAGAGGCTGTGTCCTCTGCTCTCAGCCTGTCTGGGTATTATTATAGGAAGAGGCTGTGTCCTGTAGCTCTCAGCCTGTCTGGGTATTATTATAGGAAGAGGCTGTTCCTCTGCTCTCAGCCTGTCTGGGTATTATTATAGGAAGAGGCTGTGTCCTGTAGCTCTCAGCCTGTCTGGGTATTATTATAGGAAGAGGCTGTGTCCTGTAGCTCTCAGCCTGTCTGGGTATTATTATAGGAAGAGGCTGTGTCCTGTAGCTCTCAGCCTGTCTGGGTATTATTATAGGAAGAGGCTGTGTCCTGTAGCTCTCAGCCTGTCTGGGTATTATTATAGGAAGAGGCTGTGTCCTGTAGCTCTCAGCCTGTCTGGGTATTATTATAGGAAGAGGCTGTTCTCTGCTCTCAGCCTGTCTGGGTATTATTATAGGAAGAGGCTGTGTCCTGTAGCTCTCAGCCTGTCTGGGTATTATTATAGGAAGAGGCTGTGTCCTGTCTGGGTAGCTCTCAGCCTGTCTGGGTATTATTATAGGAAGAGGCTGTGTCCTGTAGCTCTCAGCCTGTCTGGGTATTATTATAGGAAGAGGCTGTGTCCTGTAGCTCTCAGCCTGTCTGGGTATTATTATAGGAAGAGGCTGTTCCTCTGCTCTCAGCCTGTCTGGGTATTATTATAGGAAGAGGCTGTGTCCTGTAGCTCTCAGCCTGTCTGGGTATTATTATAGGAAGAGGCTGTTCCTCTGCTCTCAGCCTGTCTGGGTATTATTATAGGAAGAGGCTGTGTCCTGTAGCTCTCAGCCTGTCTGGGTATTATTATAGGAAGAGGCTGTGTCCTGTAGCTCTCAGCCTGTCTGGGTATTATTATAGGAAGAGGCTGTGTCCTGTAGCTCTCAGCCTGTCTGGGTATTATTATAGGAAGAGGCTGTGTCCTGTAGCTCTCAGCCTGTCTGGGTATTATTATAGGAAGAGGCTGTGTCCTGTAGCTCTCAGCCTGTCTGGGTATTATTATAGGAAGAGGCTGTGTCCTGTAGCTCTCATCCTGTCTGGGTATTATTATAGGAAGAGGCTGTTCTCTGCTCTCAGCCTGTCTGGGTATTATTATAGGAAGAGGCTGTGTCCTGTAGCTCTCAGCCTGTCTGGGTATTATTATAGGAAGAGGCTGTGTCCTGCCTGTCTGGGTAGCTCTCAGCCTGTCTGGGTATTATTATAGGAAGAGGCTGTGTCCTGTAGCTCTCAGCCTGTCTGGGTATTATTATAGGAAGAGGCTGTGTCCTGTAGCTCTCAGCCTGTCTGGGTATTATTATAGGAAGAGGCTGTGTCCTGTAGCTCTCAGCCTGTCTGGGTATTATTATAGGAAGAGGCTGTTCTCTGCTCTCAGCCTGTCTGGGTATTATTATAGGAAGAGGCTGTGTCCTGTATTATTATAGCTCTCAGCCTGTCTGGGTATTATTATAGGAAGAGGCTGTTCTCTGCTCTCATCCTGTCTGGGTATTATTATAGGAAGAGGCTGTTCTCTGCTCTCAGCCTGTCTGGGTATTATTATAGGAAGAGGCTGTTCTCTGCTCTCAGCCTGTCTGGGTATTATTATAGGAAGAGGCTGTTCTGTTCTCTGCTGGGTATTATTATAGGAAGAGGCTCAGCCTGTCTGGGTATTATTATAGGAAGAGGGTGTGTCCTGTCTGGGTATTATTATAGCTGTTCTCAGCCTGTCTGGGTATTATTATAGGAAGAGGCTGTGTCCTGTAGCTCTCAGCCTGTCTGGGTATTATTATAGGAAGAGGCTGTGTCCTGTGCTCTCAGCCTGTCTGGGTATTATTATAGGAAGAGGCTGTTCTCTGCTCTCTGTCTGGGTATTATTATAGGAAGAGGCTGTTCTCAGCCTGTCTGGGTATTATTATAGGAAGAGGCTGTCTGGGTATTATTATAGGAAGAGGCTGTTCTCTGCTCTCAGCCTGTCTGGGTATTATTATAGGAAGAGGCTGTTCTCTGCTCTCAGCCTGTCTGGGTATTATTATAGGAAGAGGCTGTTCTCTGCTCTCAGCCTGTCTGGGTATTATTATAGGAAGAGGCTGTGTCCTGTCTGGGTAGCTCTCAGCCTGTCTGGGTATTATTATAGGAAGAGGCTGTGTCCTGTAGCTCTCAGCCTGTCTGGGTATTATTATAGGAAGAGGCTGTGTCCTGTAGCTCTCAGCCTGTCTGGGTATTATTATAGGAAGAGGCTGTGTCCTGTAGCTCTCAGCCTGTCTGGGTATTATTATAGGAAGAGGCTGTGTCAGCCTGTCTGGGTATTATTATAGGAAGAGGCTGTTCCTGTGCTCTCAGCCTGTCTGGGTATTATTATAGGAAGAGGCTGTGTCCTGTGCTCTCAGCCTGTCTGGGTATTATTATAGGAAGAGGCTGTGTCCTCTGCTCTCAGCCTGTCTGGGTATTATTATAGGAAGAGGCTGTGTCCTGTAGCTCTCAGCCTGTCTGGGTATTATTATAGGAAGAGGCTGTGTCCTGTAGCTCTCAGCCTGTCTGGGTATTATTATAGGAAGAGGCTGTGTCCTGTAGCTCTCAGCCTGTCTGGGCATTATTAGAGTCATGAACGTGGCTCAGTACACCTCATGTAGATGATAGGTTATAGAGCTGGGGTCATGTTGCAGCTAAAGGCACACAGATCGCTGCGCTCATTACTCCAATTGTCTTTTCATCCAGTGGAACTATCTGCCGTCCGATACAAGGCATTCAGCATCGGGTCAGGCAGTGTCAGTTACCGTGATGTTGTTTGTCCTCATTTGTTTGTGTGTCTGACTGTTTCCAGAGCCCAGAGGTAGAGCCTTTGCTCATACAGAGAGAGAGAGAGAGGGAGTGAGAAAGAGAGAGAGGGATAGAGAGAGAGGGTGGGAGTGAGAGAGAGGGTGGGAGTGAGAGAGAGGGGGAGAAAGAGAGAGTGGGATAGAGAGAGAGGGTGGGAGTGAGAGAGAGGGGGAGAAAGAGAGAGAGATGAGAGAGACTGAGAGAGGGGGATAGAGAGAGAGGGTGGGAGTGAGAGAGAAGGGGAGATAGAGAGAGAGACTGAGAGAGAGGGATAGAGAGAGAGACAGAGAGACTGAGAGAGAGAGACTGAGGGAGACTGAGAGAGACTGAGAGAGAGGGATAGAGAGACAGAGAGAGGGATAGAGAGAGACGGAGAGAGACAGAGAGAGGGATAGAGAGAGAGGGAGCGAGAAAGAGAGAGCGGGTGGGAGTGAGAGAGGGAGCAAGATAGAGAGAGAGAGGGTGGGAGTGAGAGAGAGGAGAGAAAGAGAGAGCGGGAGTGAGAGAGGGAGGGGGAGAGAGGGAGGTGGAGAGAGAGAGGGGGAGAGGGAGAAAGAGGAAGAGAGAGCAGGAGTGAGAGAGAGAGGGGGGAGAGAAAGAGAGAGCATGATAACAAACACACACTTATTTATTTTCAACCCAGAGAAACTCGGATCCATGTATTTTCTACCCTGCAAATGAGATGTTTGTCCTACAGCGTTTCCACCTTTTAGCTGTGTCTATCTGTATAATAACAATTAATATTCATCCCTCGCTTCCCTCCCCACGCATTCCTCTCTGCTCATCAGAACTCAGCTGTTACTTGGCAACATGGTCCCAGCTGGTCGTTACCACGGCAACGCAATGCAGGCATGTTGCGCGAGGATGGTGGCACATCATGTCGCTAAGAAGGAGCATTCCCCAGTTTGTATGTGAATTATGTGTTTTTTCATATTTCAAAGATTTTCCTGAGTTACTATTCATATGAGGAAATCAGTCAATTGAAATAAATAAATGAGGCCCCAATCTATGGATTTCACATGACTGGGAATACAGATATGCATCTGTTGATCACAGATACCTTTAACAAAAAGGTAGGGGCGTGGATCAGAAAACCAGTCAGTATCTGGTGTGACCACCATTTGCCTCATGCAGCGAGACACATCTCCTTCTCATAGAGTTGATCAGGCTGTTGATTGTGGCCCACTCCTCTTCATTGGCTGTGTGAAGTTACTGGATATTGGACTGGAACATGCTGTCATACACATCGATCCAGAGCATCACAAACATGCTCAATGGGCGACATGTCTGGTGAGTACGCAGGCCATGGAAGAACTGGGACATGCTATCATACACATCGGGTGTGGATCAGAAAACCAGTCAGTATCTGGTGTGACTGGAAGAACTGGGCCACTTTCAGCTTCCAGGAATTGTGTACAGATCCTTGCGACATGGGGACGTGCATTACCATGCTGAAACATGAGGTGATGGGAGAGGATGAAGAACTGGGACATGCTATCATACACATCGATCCAGATGAAGGGCACGACAATGGACCTCGTCACGGTATCTATGTGCATTCAAACTGCCATCAATAAAATGCAATTGTGTTCGTTGTCCGTAGCTTATGCCTGCCTGTCCATTACCATAACCCCACCACCACCACCATGGGGCACTCTGTTCACAACGTTGACATCAGTAAACACCATACCATAACCCCACCATGGGGCACTCTGTTCCCAACGTTGACATCAGTAAACACCATACCATAACCCCACCTCCACCATGGGGCACTCTGTTCCCAACGTTGACATCAGTAAACACCATACCATAACCCCACCATGGGGCACTCTGTTCCCAACGTTGACATCAGTAAACACCATACCATAACCCCACCTCCACCATGGGGCACTCTGTTCACAACGTTGACATCAGCAAACCGCTCACCCACAAGACTCCATACGTGTGGTCTGCCATCTGCCCAGTACAGTTGAAACCAGGAATCATCCGTGAAGAGGACACTTCTCCAGCATGCCTGTGTCCATCGAAGTCACTGGTTAGACCCTGGTGAGGACGACGAGCACGAGGATGAGCTTCCCTGAGACGGTTTCTGACAGTTTGTGCAGAAATTCTTTGGTTGTGCAAACCTACAGTTTCATGTAATTGAATGTGTAAAGTCAGGATTGTTAACCTCTACGTAAGTGGTCCCTCCCCGCGGGACGGTTGAGCTAACGTGGGCTAATGAGATTAGCATGAGGTTGTAAGTAACAACATTTTTTATTGTTAATTTAACTGCACTGTCCAATTTACAGAAGCTATTACAGTGAAAGAATACCATGCTATTGTTTGAGGAGAGTGCACAGTTATGAACATGAAAATGTATTAATGAACCATTTGGGCAGTCCTGATACAACATTTTGTACAGATATGCAATGGTCCATTGGATCAGTCTAAAACTTTGCATATACACTGCTACCATCTAGTGGCCAAAGTCAAAATTGCACCTGGGCTGGAATAATACATTATGGTCTTTCTCTTGCATTTCAAAGATGATGGTACAATAAAACCACATGGTTTTTTTCTTTGTATTATCTTCTACCAGATCTATTGTGTTATATTCTACTACATTCATTTCACATTTACACAAACCTCAAAGTGTTTCCTTTCAAATGGCACCAAGCATATCCTTGCTTCTTCTTTCAAATGGTATCAAGAACACCTTCAGGTCCTATGTTACAGATAGTTAGATTTGGGAATGTCATTTTAGGCGGAAAAACGGGTCCGATCCTTATTAAAGTCAGGATTGTGCCTCTCCCACCATTAGATTTGCCTGAGGTGTGTTTGTGGGAGTGAGGCAGTTGGGAGTCGGAAGCAAGGTAACGACGTAACGGCCAACTTTGTCAAACGGTGAACATGATGTTTTGGTTTTTCTATAGGAAGTAGCAGACCTACAGGCTAATCTCTCCTTAAAGCCAGCTGCAAGCATGCCCAATATAACCCTGTAGTGTTCAGTATTTCTACAGGCCCAATATAACCCTGTAGTGTTCAGTATTTCTACAGGCCCAATATAACCCTGTAGTGTTCAGCATTTCTACAGGCCCAATATAACCCTGTAGTGTTCAGTATTTCTACAGGCCCAATATAACCCTGTAGTGTTCAGTATTTCTACAGGCCCAATATAACCCTGTAGTGTTCAGTATTTCTACAGGCCCAATATAACCCTGTAGTGTTCAGCATTTCTTACGCTGTCTATCAGTACATCATAAACATATGTATTCATTTACGTTCAGGAAAATTTAGTATTGCTGTTTTTATTGGCAATGTGATACAATATTGTCATGATGTAATGTTATGACAGTGTTGTTGTTGATCAGATCAGAAAGTATTCTTAAACCTGTCAAACAGTCCTCACCTCTTGATGATTTCCACTCCGGCTGCCTAACATGCAGTTAGACGGACCCTTATTCAATCAATGCACCTCTCCTCTTTCAGTACAAATAGAAATCTCTCCTACTCCACGGCTGCCTGTCTTGGGTAGCAGAGATCTGCAACTGTTGTCATGGCAACTTGATCCCTCATCCGCCCGCAGAGGGATCAATTGATTCATTATTGAACGAGGTGCTACCCTCCTCCCTCTCTTCTCTCCTCTCTCCTTTGTCCTCCCTCCCTCCCTCCCTCCCTCCCTCCCTCCCTCCCTCCCTCCCTCCCTCCCTCCCTCCCTCCCTCCCTCCCTCCCTCCCTCCCTCCCTCCCTCCCTCCCTCCCTCCCTCCCTCCCTCCCCTATCCTTTATCTCTCCTCTGTTCTCTCCTACCCCCTCTCTCCTCTCCTATCTCTCCTCTGTTCTCCTCCCTACCCCCTCTCTCCTCTCCCCTTTCTCTCCTCTGTTCTCCTCCCTACCCCCTCTCTTCTCTCTCCTTTCTCTCCTCTGTTCTCCTCCCTACCCCCTCTCTCCTCTCCCCTTTCTCTCCTCTGTTCTCCTCCCTACCCCCTATCTCCTCTCTCCTTTCTCTCCTCTGTTCTCCTCCCTACCCCCTCTCTCTCCCCTTTCTCTCCTCTGTTCTCCTCCCTACCCCCTCTCGTCTTCCCTTTCTCTCCTCTGTTCTCCTCACAACCCCCTCAAAACCTCTCTGCTTCCAGCTCACTTCCTTCCTCTCTTCCCTCTCTATCTAGCTTCAAGCATCCATTATTTATGTCTAATCCTACATCCCTTATTTAAGTCCAATCCTGCCTCCCTTATATACGTCACGTTTACGTATCCATCCTGCTGTTAGAGACATCCATCCTGCTGTTAGAGACATCCATCCTGCTGTTAGAGACATCCATCCTGCTTTTAGAGACATACATCCTGCTGTTAGAGACATCCATCCTGCTGTTAGAGATATCCATCCTGCTGTTAGAGACATCCATCCTGCTGTTAGAGACATCCATCCTGCTGTTAGAGACATCTATCCTGCTGTTAGAGACATCTATCCTGCTGTTAGAGACATCCTACTGTTAGAGACATCCTGCTGTTAGAGACATCCATCCTGCTGTTAGAGACATCCTGCTGTTAGAGACATCCATCCTGCTGTTAGAGACATCCTGCTGTTAGAGACATCCATCCTGCTGTTAGAGACATCCTGCTGTTAGAGACATCCTGCTGTTAGAGACATCCATCCCGCTGTTAGAGACATCCATCCTGCTGTTAGAGACATCCATCCTGTTAGAGACATCCATCCTGCTTTAGAGACATCCATCCTGCTGTTAGAGACATCCTGCTGTTAGAGACATCCATCCTGCTGTTAGAGACATCCATCCTGCTGTTAGAGACATCCATCCTGCTGTTAGAGACATCCTGCTGTTAGAGACATACATCCTGCTGTTAGAGACATACATCCTGCTGTTAGAGACATCCATCCTGCTGTTAGAGACATCCATCCTGCTGTTAGAGACATCCATCCTGCTGTTGGAGACATCCATCCTGCTGTTGGAGACATCCATCCTGCTGTTGGAGACATCCATCCTGCTGTTAGAGACATCCATCCTGCTGTTAGAGACATCCTGCTGTTAGAGACATACATCCTGCTGTTAGAGACATACATCCTGCTGTTAGAGACATACATCCTGCTGTTAGAGACATACATCCTGCTGTTAGAGACATCCATCCTGCTGTTAGAGACATCCATCCTGCTGTTAGAGACATCCATCCTGCTGTTGGAGACATCCATCCTGCTGTTGGGAGACATCCATCCTGCTGTTGGAGACATCCATCCTGCTGTTAGAGACATCCATCCTGCTGTTAGAGACATACATCCTGCTGTTAGAGACATACATCCTGCTGTTAGAGACATACATCCTGCTGTTAGAGACATCCATCCTGCTGTTAGAGACATCCATCCTGCTGTTAGAGACATCCATCCTGCTGTTGGAGACATCCATCCTGCTGTTGGAGACATCCATCCTGCTGTTGGAGACATCCATCCTGCTGTTAGAGACATCCATCCTGCTGTTAGAGACATCCATCCTGCTGTTAGAGACATCCATCCTGCTGTTGGAGACATCCATCCTGCTGTTAGAGACATCCATCCTGCTGTTAGAGACATCCATCCCATGCTGTTAGAGACATCCATCCTGCTGTTAGAGACATCCATCCTGCTGTTAGAGATATCCATCCTGCTGTTAGAGAGACATCCATCCTGCTGTTAGAGACATCCATCCTGCTGTTAGAGACATCCATCTGTTAGAGACATCCTGCTGTTAGAGACATCCTGCTGTTAGAGACATCTATCCTGCTGTTAGAGACATCCTGCTGTTAGAGACATCCATCCTGCTGTTGGAGACATCCTGCTGTTAGAGACATACATCCTGCTGTTAGAGACATACATCCTGCTGTTAGAGACATACATCCTGCTGTTAGAGACATACATCCTGCTGTTAGAGACATCCATTCTGCTGTTAGAGACATCCATCCTGCTGTTGGAGACATCCATCCTGCTGTTGGAGACATCCATCCTGCTCCTGCTCCTGTTAGAGACATCCATCCTGCTGTTAGAGACATCCATCCTGCTGTTAGAGACATCCATCCTGCTGTTGGAGACATCCATCCTGCTGTTAGAGACATCCATCCTGCTGTTAGAGACATCCATCCTGCTGTTGGAGACATCCATCCTGCTGTTAGAGACATCCATCCTGCTGTTAGAGATATCCATCCTGCTGTTGGAGACATCCATCCTGCTGTTAGAGACATCCATCCTGCTGTTAGAGACATCCATCCTGCTGTTAGAGACATCCTGCTGTTAGAGACATCCTGCTGTTAGAGACATCTATCCTGCTGTTAGAGACATCCTGCTGTTAGAGACATCCATCCTGCTGTTGGAGACATCCATCCTGCTGTTAGAGACATCCATCCTGCTGTTAGAGACATCCTGCTGTTAGAGACATCCTGCTGTTAGAGACATCTATCCTGCTGTTAGAGACATCCTCCTGCTGTTAGAGACATCCATCCTGCTGTTAGAGACATCCATCCTGCTGTTAGAGACATCCATCCTGCTGTTAGAGACATCCATCCTGCTGTTAGAGACATCCTGCTGTTAGAGACATCCATCCTGCTGTTAGAGACATCCATCCATGCTGTTAGAGACATCCATCCTGCTGTTAGAGACATCCATCCTGCTGTTAGAGACATCCATCCTGCTGTTAGAGACATCCATCCTGCTGTTAGAGACATCCATCCTGCTGTTAGAGACATCCATCCTGCTGTTAGAGACATCCATCCTGCTGTTAGAGACATCCATCCTGCTGTTGGAGACATCCATCCTGCTGTTAGAGACATCCATCCTGCTGTTAGGACATCCTGCTGTTGGAGACATCCATCCTGCTGTTAGAGACATCCATCCTGCTGTTGTTCCTGAGACATCCTGCTGTTAGAGACATCCATCCTGCTGTTAGAGACATCCATCCTGCTGTTAGAGACATCCATCCTGCTGTTAGAGACATCCATCCTGCTGTTAGTGACATCCTGCTGTTGGAGACATCCATCCTGCTGTTAGAGACATCAATCCTGCTGTTAGAGATATCCATCCTGCTGTTGGAGACATCCTTCCTGCTGTTAGAGACATCCATCCTGCTGTTGGAGACATCCATCCTCCTGCTGTTAGAGACATCCTGCTGTTGGAGACATCCATCCTGCTGTTAGAGACATCCATCCTGCTGTTCGAGACATCCTGCTGTTAGAGACATCCTGCTGTTAGAAACATCCATCCTGCTGTTAGAGACATCCATCCTGCTGTTAGAGACATCCATCCTGCTGTTAGAGACATCCATCCTGCTGTTAGAGACATCCATCCTGCTGTTAGAGACATCCATCCTGCTGTTAGAGACATCCTGCTGTTGGAGACATCCATCCTGCTGTTAGAGACATCAATCCTGCTGTTAGAGATATCCATCCTGCTGTTGGAGACATCCATCCTGCTGTTAGAGACATCCATCCTGCTGTTGGAGACATCCATCCTGCTGTTAGAGACATCCTGCTGTTGGAGACATCCATCCTGCTGTTAGAGACATCCATCCTGCTGTTAGAGACATCCTGCTGTTAGAGACATCCTGCTGTTAGATACATCCATCCTGCTGTTAGAGACATCCTGCTGTTAGGAGACATCCATCCTGCTGTTAGAGACATCCTGCTGTTGGAGACATCCATCCTGCTGTTGTTAGAGACATCCATCCTGCTGTTAGAGACATCCTGCTGTTAGAGACATCCATCCTGCTGTTAGAGACATCCATCCTGCTGTTAGAGACATCCTGCTGTTAGAGACATCCTGCTGTTAGAGACATCCATCCTGCTGTTGGAGACATCCATCCTGCTGTTAGAGACATCCTGCTGTTGGAGACATCCATCCTGCTGTTAGAGACATTCTGCTGTTAGAGACATCCTGCTGTTACAGACATGCTGCTGTTAGAGACATCATGCTGTTAGAGACATCCATCCTGCTGTTAGAGACATCCATCCTGCTGTTAGAGACATCCATCCTGCTGTTAGAGACATCCATCCTGCTGTTGGAGACATCCATCCTGCTGTTGGAGACATCCATCCTGCTGTTAGAGACATCCATCCTGCTGTTAGAGACATCCATCCTGCTGTTAGAGACATCCATCCTGCTGTTGGAGACATCCATCCTGCTGTTAGAGACATCCATCCTGCTGTTAGAGACATCCATCCTGCTGTTAGAGACATCCATCCTGCTGTTAGAGAGACATCCATCCTGCTGTTAGAGACATCCATCCTGCTGTTGGAGACATCCATCCTGCTGTTAGAGACATCCATCCTGCTGTTAGAGACATCCTGCTGTCCATCCTGCTGTTAGAGACATCCTGCTGTTAGAGACATCCTGCTGTTAGAGACATCCTGCTGTTAGAGACATCCTGCTGTTAGAGACATCTATCCTGCTGTTAGAGACATCCTGCTGTTAGAGACATCCATCCTGCTGTTAGAGACATCCATCCTGCTGTTAGAGACATCCTGCTGTTAGAGACATCCATCCTGCTGTTAGAGACATCCTGCTGTTAGAGACATCCATCCTGCTGTTAGAGACATCCATCCTGCTGTTAGAGACATCCTGCTGTTAGAGACATCCATCCTGCTGTTAGAGACATCCATCCTGCTGTAGAGACATCCATCCTGCTGTTAGAGACATCCATCCTGCTGTTAGAGACATCCATCCTGCTGTTAGAGACATCCATCCTGCTGTTAGAGACATCCATCCTGCTGTTGGCTGTTAGAGACATCCATCATGCTGTTAGAGACATCCATCCTGCTGTTAGAGACATCCTGCTGTTGGAGACATCCATCCTGCTGTTAGAGACATCCATCCTGCTGTCCTGCTGTTGGAGACATCCATCCTGCTGTTAGAGACATCCTGCTGTTAGAGACATCCATCCTGCTGTTAGAGACATCCTGCTGTTATCCTGAGACATCCTGCTGTTAGAGACATCCATCCTGCTGTTAGAGACATCCATCCTGCTGTTAGAGACGTCCATCCTGCTGTTAGAGACATCCTGCTGTTAGAGACATCCATCCTGCTGTTAGAGACATCCATCCTGCTGTTAGAGACATCCATCCTGCTGTTAGAGACATCCTGCTGTTAGAGACATACATCCTGCTGTTAGAGACATACATCCTGCTGTTAGAGACATACATCCTGCTGTTAGAGACATCCATCCTGCTGTTAGAGACATCCATCCTGCTGTTAGAGACATCCATCCTGCTGTTGGAGACATCCATCCTGCTGTTGGAGACATCCATCCTGCTGTTGGAGACATCCATCCTGCTGTTAGAGACATCCATCCTGCTGTTAGAGACATCCTCCTGCTGTTAGAGACATCCTGCTGTTACATCCTGCTGTTAGAGACATACATCCTGCTGTTAGAGACATACATCCTGCTGTTAGAGACATCCATCCTGCTGTTAGAGACATCCATCCTGCTGTTAGAGACATCCATCCTGCTGTTGGAGACATCCATCCTGCTGTTGGAGACATCCATCCTGCTGTTAGAGACATCCATCCTGCTGTTAGAGACATACATCCTGCTGTTAGAGACATACATCCTGCTGTTAGAGACATCCATCCTGCTGTTAGAGACATCCATCCTGCTGTTAGAGACATCCATCCTGCTGTTAGAGACATCCATCCTGCTGTTAGAGACATCCATCCTGCTGTTGGAGACATCCATCCTGCTGTTGGAGACATCCATCCTGCTGTTAGAGACATCCATCCTGCTGTTAGAGACATCCATCCTGCTGTTAGAGACATCCATCCTGCTGTTAGAGACATCCATCCTGCTGTTGGAGACATCCATCCTGCTGTTAGAGACATCTATCCTGCTGTTAGAGACATCCTGCTGTTAGAGACATCCATCCTGCTGTTAGAGACATCCATCCTGCTGTTAGAGACATCCATCCTGCTGTTAGAGACATCCATCCTGCTGTTAGAGACATCCATCCTGCTGTTAGAGACATCCTGCTGTTAGAGCTGTTAGTGACATCCTGCTGTTAGAGACATCCATCCTGCTGTTAGAGACATCCATCCTGCTGTTAGAGACATCCATCCTGCTGTTAGAGACATCCATCCTGCTGTTAGAGACATCCATCCTGCTGTTGGAGACATCCATCATGCTGTTAGAGACATCCATCCTGCTGTTGGAGACATCCATCCTGCTGTTAGAGACATCCTGCTGTTGGAGACATCCATCCTGCTGTTGGAGACATCCATCCTGCTGTTAGAGACATCCATCCTGCTGTTCCTGCTGAGACATCCTGCTGTTAGAGACATCCATCCTGCTGTTAGAGACATCCATCCTGCTGTTAGAGACATCCATCCTGCTGTTAGAGACATCCATCCTGCTGTTAGAGACATCCTGCTGTTGGAGACATCCATCCTGCTGTTAGAGACATCAATCCTGCTGTTAGAGACATCCATCCTGCTGTTAGAGACATCCATCCTGCTGTTGGAGACATCCATCCTGCTGTTCGAGACATCCTGCTGTTAGAGACATCCTGCTGTTAGAGACATCCATCCTGCTGTTAGAGACATCCATCCTGCTGTTAGAGACATCCATCCTGCTGTTAGAGACATCCATCCTGCTGTGTAGAGACATCCATCCTGCTGTTAGAGACATCCATCCTGCTGTTGGAGACATCCATCCTGCTGTTAGAGACATCCTGCTGTTAGAGACATCCATCCTGCTGTTAGAGACATCCTGCTGTTAGAGACATCCTGCTGTTAGAGACATCCTGCATGCTGTAGAGACATCCATCCTGCTGTTAGAGACATCCATCCTGCTGTTAGAGACATCCTGCTGTTAGAGACATCCTGCTGTTGGAGACATCCTGCTGTTAGAGACATCCTGCTGTTGGAGACATCCATCCTGCTGTTAGAGACATCCTGCTGTTGGAGACATCCATCCTGCTGTTAGAGACATCCATCCTGCTGTTAGAGACATCCTGCTGTTAGAGACATCCATCCTGCTGTTAGAGACATCCATCCTGCTGTTAGAGACATCCTGCTGTTAGAGACATCCTGCTGTTAGAGACATCCTGCTGTTGGAGACATCCATCCTGCTGTTAGAGACATCCTGCTGTTGGAGACATCCATCCTGCTGTTAGAGACATCCATCCTGCTGTTAGAGACATCCTGCTGTTAGAGACATCCTGCTGTTAGAGACATCATCCATCCTGCTGTTAGAGACATCCATCCTGCTGTTAGAGACATCCTGCTGTTAGAGACATCCATCCTGCTGTTCCTGCTGTTAGAGACATCCATCCTGCTGTTAGAGACATCCATCCTGCTGTTAGAGACATCCATCCTGCTGTTGGAGACATCCATCCTGCTGTTGGAGACATCCATCCTGCTGTTGGAGACAATCATCCTGCTGTTAGAGACATCCATCCTGCTGTTAGAGACATCCTGCTGTTAGAGACATACATCCTGCTGTTAGAGACATACATCCTGCTGTTAGAGACATACATCCTGCTGTTAGAGACATCCATCCTGCTGTTAGAGACATCCATCCTGCTGTTAGAGACATCCATCCTGCTGTTGGAGACATCCATCCTGCTGTTGGAGACATCCATCCTGCTGTTGGAGACATCCATCCTGCTGTTAGAGACATCCATCCTGCTGTTAGAGACATCCATCCTGCTGTTAGAGACATCCTGCTGTTGGAGACATCCATCCTGCTGTTAGAGACATCCATCCTGCTGTTAGAGACATCCATCCTGCTGTTGGAGACATCCATCCTGCTGTTAGAGACATCCATCCTGCTGTTAGAGATATCCATCCTGCTGTTGGAGACATCCATCCTGCTGTTAGAGACATCCATCCTGCTGTTAGAGACGTCCTGCTGTTAGAGACATCCTGCTGTTAGAGACATCCTGCTGTTAGAGACATCTATCCTGCTGTTAGAGACATCCTGCTGTTAGAGACATCCATCCTGCTGTTAGAGACATCCATCCTGCTGTTAGAGACATCCATCCTGCTGTTAGAGACATCCATCCTGCTGTTAGAGACATCCTCCTGCTGTTAGAGACATCCTGCTGTTAGAGACATCCATCCTGCTGTTAGAGACATCCTGCTGTTAGAGACATCCTGCTGTTAGAGACATCCATCCTGCTGTTAGAGACATCCATCCTGCTGTTAGAGACATCCATCCTGCTGTTAGAGACATCCATCCTGCTGTTGGAGACATCCATCATGCTGTTAGAGACATCCATCCTGCTGTTGGAGATATCCATCCTGCTGTTAGAGACATCCTGCTGTTGGAGACATCCATCCTGCTGTTAGAGACATCCATCCTGCTGTTAGAGACATCCTGCTGTTAGAGACATCCTGCTGTTAGAGACTCCTGCTGTTAGTTAGAGACATCCTGCTGTTAGAGACATCCTGCTGTTAGAGACCTGCTGTTAGCTGTTAGACATCCTGCTGTTAGAGACATCCATCCTGCTGTTAGAGACATCCTGCTGTTAGAGACATCCTGCTGTTAGAGACATCCATCCTGCTGTTAGAGACATCCATCCTGCTGTTAGAGACATCCATCCTGCTGTTAGAGACATCCATCCTGCTGTTAGAGACATCCATCCTGCTGTTAGAGACATCCATCCTGCTGTTAGAGACATCCATCCTGCTGTTGGAGACATCCATCATGCTGTTAGAGACATCCATCCTGCTGTTGGAGACATCCATCCTGCTGTTAGAGACATCCTGCTGTTGGAGACATCCATCCTGCTGTTAGAGACATCCATCCTGCTGTTCGAGACATCCTGCTGTTAGAGACATCCATCCTGCTGTTAGAGACATCCATCCTGCTGTTAGAGACATCCTGCTGTTAGAGACATCCTGCTGTTAGAGACATCCTGCTGTTAGAGACATCTATCCTGCTGTTAGAGACATCCTGCTGTTAGAGACATCCATCCTGCTGTTAGAGACATCCATCCTGCTGTTAGAGACATCCTGCTGTTAGAGACATCCATCCTGCTGTTGGAGACATCCATCCTGCTGTTGGAGACATCCATCCTGCTGTTAGAGACATCCATCCTGCTGTTAGAGACATCCTGCTGTTAGAGACATCCATCCTGCTGTTGGAGACATCCTGCTGTTAGAGATATCCATCCTGCTGTTAGAGACATCCATCCTGCTGTTAGAGACATCCATCCTGCTGTTAGAGACATCCTGCTGTTAGAGACATCCATCCTGCTGTTAGAGACATCCATCCTGCTGTTAGAGACATCCATCCTGCTGTTAGAGACATCCATCCTGCTGTTAGAGACATCCATCCTGCTGTTAGAGACATCCATCCTGCTGTTAGAGACATCCATCCTGCTGTTAGAGACATCCATCCTGCTGTTAGAGACATCCATCCTGCTGTTAGAGACATCCATCCTGCTGTTGGAGCCATCCTGCTGTTGGAGCCATCCTGCTGTTAGAGACATCCTGCTGTTAGAGACATCCTGCTGTTAGAGACATTCTGTTGTTAGAGACATCCATCCTGCTGTTAGAGCCATCCTGCTGTTAGAGACATCCTGCTGTTAGAGCCATCCTGCTGTTAGAGACATCCTGCTGTTAGAGACATCCTGCTGTTAGAGACATCCTGCTGTTAGAGACATCCATCCTGCTGTTAGAGACATCCTGCAGTTAGAGACATCCTGCTGTTAGAGACATCCATCCTGCTGTTGGAGACATCCTGCTGTTAGAGACATCCTGCTGTTAGAGACATCCATCCTGCTGTTAGAGACATCCATCCTGCTGTTAGAGACATCCTGCTGTTAGAGACATCCATCCTGCTGTTGGAGACATCCATCCTGCTGTTTGAGACATCCTGCTGTTCGAGAAGTCGGAGTTGTTTTATCTCTATTCACCAGACAAGTGGTGGCTGTTGTTATGTAGTGGTAGTCTGTTGACCCAGACAGACATATGCAACAGGACAACATGGAGGAGATCATTCCTATTCTGTCAGTAAACGTAAGGCCTTTCCACCCAGGGCTGTGTTGGCTTGGGGTGGAGGAACGAGGGGGTTGAGGGGGTTTGCGTCCACGCGGTGTGTAATGTGGTGTGTGTGTTGGCTTGGGGTTTGTCAACATCAAATCAAATCACATTTTATTGGTCTCACACACATATTTAGCAGATGTTAGTGTGGGTGTAGTGAAGTGCTTGTCAAGGGCTTTGTAGTAACAGACCAGATGAATTAGCATCAGTCTGCGTTTAAAATAGAGAGAACATGTATGCTGACACACATAGCCACATACTGTAGCCCCTGGGAAGGGGACTGATGATCTCCCCTATATTCATGGCTGTCTGCAGTCCTGTTGCTGTCTATCTGTAGTCATGTAGCTGTCTATCTGTCGCCCTGTAGCTGTGTATCTGTTATCCTGTAGTTGTCTGTCTGTAGTCATGTTTCTGTCTATCTGTAGTCCTGTAGCTGTATGTCTGTAGTCCTTCAGCTGTCTGTCTGTAGTCCTGTAGTTGTCTGTCTGTAGTCCTGTAGCTGTATGTCTGTAGTCCTGTAGTTGTCTGTCTGTAGTCCTGTAGTTGTCTGTCTGTAGTCCTTCGGCTGTCTGTCTGTAGTCCTGTAGTTGTCTGTCTGTTTTCCAGTAGCTGCCTGTCTGTAGTCCTGTAGTTGTCTGTCTGTAGTCCTGTAGTTGTCTGTCTGTAGTCCTGTAGCTGCCTGTTTATAGTCCTGTACTTGTCTGTCTGTTTTCCTGTAGCTGCCTGTCTGTAGTCCTGTAGCTGTCTGTCTGTTTTCCTGTAGTTGTCTGTCTGTAGTCCTGTAGTTGTCTGTCTGTAGTCCTGTAGCTGCCTGTTTATAGTCCTGTACTTGTCTGTCTGTTTTCCTGTAGCTGCCTGTCTGTAGTCCTGTAGCTGTCTGTCTGTTTTCCTGTAGTTGCCTGTCTGTAGTCCTGTAGTTGCCTGTCTGTAGTCCTGTAGTTGCCTGTCTGTAGTCCTGTGGCTGCCTGTCTGTAGTCCTGTAGCTGCCTGTCTGTAGTCCCGTGGCTCTAGACCAGATATGGTGTACACCCCAAATGAACCTGGTCAAATGTAGGGCACTAAATATGTAGGGTACCTTATATGTAGGGCACAAAATATGTAGGGCACTAAATATGTAGGGCACTAAATATGTAGGGCACTAAATATGTAGGGCACTAAATATGTAGGGCACTAAATATGGAGTAGAGTGACAATTTGGATGCGAACCTGGCCAGGGCCTATTCCCCAGAGGCACAGGGAGATGGAGGAGGGCTATTTCATAGAGACAGAAAGACAGGGAGATGGAGGAGGGCTATTTCATAGAGACAGAGAGACAGGGAGATGGAGGAGGGCTATTTCATAGAGACAGAGAGACAGGGAGATGGAGGAGGGCTATTTCAGAGAGACAGGGAGATGGAGGAGGGCTATTTCAGAGAGACAGAAAGACAGGGAGATGGAGGAGGGCTATTTCATAGAGACAGAAAGACAGGGAGATGGAGGAGGGATATTTCATAGAGACAGGGAGATGGAGGAGGGCTATTTCAGAGAGACAGAAAGACAGGGAGATGGAGGAGGGCTATTTCATAGAAACCGAAAGACGGGGTGAGGAGAAAAGGAAAAGGCAGATAAAAGATGATGGTCAAATGTTTTCTGGTTAAAAGGATGACGTTAGCTGATGGGAGGGTTGGACATTTTCATGTTCGTCTCCCTGGCGATGACATGTTGACATCATTAGGCTGACTTCCTGATCTGGCCCAGTGGCATACTGGGAAACCTGCTAATGGATGTCAACAAACTGCAGGAGGGAGGATGGCATTCTCTCTCCCCCCATATCTTTCTCTCTCAGTCTCTCTCTCTCTCTCCCTCCTCTCTCTCTCTCTTTCTCTCTCTACTTTTGATGGCATAGAAGGCCCTTCTTGCCTTGTCTCTCTTCTTGCCTTGTCTCTCGCTCGTCTACAGCTTTCAAATCAAATGTATTTATATAGCCCTTCGTACATCAACTGATATCTCAAAGTGCTGTACAGAAACCCAGCCTAAAACCCCAAACAGCAAACAATGCAGGTGTTGAAGCACGTTGGCTAGGAAAAACTCCCAAGAAAGACCAAAACCTAGGAAGAAACCTAGAGAGGAACCAGGCTATGAGGGGTGGCCAGTCCTCTTCTGGCTGTGCCGGGTGGAGATTATAACAGAACATGGCCAAGATGTTAAAATGTTCATAAATGACCAGCATGGTCAAATAATAGGTCTGGGACAGGTAGCACGGCCGGTGAACAGGTCAGGATTCCATAGCCGCAGGCAGAACAATTGAAACTGGAGCAGCAGCACAGCCAGGTGGACTAGGGACAGCAATGAGTCATCATGCCAGGTAGTCCTGAGGCATGGTCCTAGGGCTCAGGACCTCCGAGAGAGAGAAAGAAAGAGAGAATTAGAGAGAGCATACTTCAATTCACACAGGACACCGGATAAGACAAGAGAAGTACTCCAGATATAACAAACTGACCCTAGCCCCAAGACACATAAACTACTGCAGCATAAATACTGGAGGCTGAGACAGGAGGGATCAGGAGACACTGACACTGTGGCCCTTTTCCGATGATACCCCTGGACAGGGCCAAACAGGAAGGATATAACCCCACCCACTTTGCCAAAGCACAGCCCCCAGACCACTAGAGGGATATCTTCAACCACCAACTTACCATCCTGAGACAAGGCCGAGTATAGCCCACAAAGATCTCCGCCACGGCACAACCCAAGGGGGGCGCCAACCCAGACAGGAAGATCACATCAGTGACTCAACCCACTCAAGTGACACACCACTCCTAGGGATGGCATGAAAGAGCACCAGTAAGCCAGTGACTCAGCCCCTGTAATAGGGTTAGAGGCAGAGAATCCCAGTGGAAAGAGGGGAACCGGCCAGGCAGAGACAGCAATGGCGGTTTGTTGCTCCAGAGCCTTTCCGTTCACCTTCCCACTCCTGGGCCAGACTACACTCAATCATATGACCCACTGAAGAGATGAGTCTTCAGTAAGACTTAAAGGTTGAGACCGAGTTTGCGTCTCTCACATGGGTAGGCAGACCATTCCATAAAAATGGAGCTCTAGGAGAAAGCCCTGCCTCCAGCTGTTTGCTTAGAAATTCTAGGGACAATTAGGTGGCCTGTGTCTTGTGACCATAGCGTACGTGTAGGTATGTACGGCAGGACCAAATCAGAGAGATAGGTAGAAGCAAGCCCATGTAATGCTTTGTAGGTTAGCAGTAAAACCTTGAAATCAGCCCTTGCCTTGACAGGAAGCCAGTGTAGGGAGGCTAGCACTGGAGTAATATGATCAATTGTTTTGGTTCTTGTCAGGATTCTAGCAGACGTATTTAGCACTAACTGAAGTTTATTTAGTGCTTTATCCGGGTAGCCGGAAAGTAGAGCATTGCAGTAGTCTAACCTAGAAGTAACAAAAGCATGGATTAATTTTTCTGCATCATTTTTGGACAGAAAGTTTCTGATTTTTGCAATGTTACGTAGATGGAAAAAAACTGTCCTTGAAACAGTCTTGACGCCGAGGTCCTTCACAGTTTTATTTGAGACAACTGTACAACCATTAAGAGTAATTGTCAGATTTGACAGAAAATCTCTTTGTTTCTTGGGTCCTAGAACAAGCATCTCTGTTTTGTCCAAGTTTAAAAGTAGAAATTTGCAGCCATCCACTTCCTTATGTCTGAAACACAGGCTTCTAGCGAGGGCAATTTTGGGGCTTCACCATGTTTCATTGAAATGTACAGCTGTGTGTCATCTGCATAGCAGTGAAAGTTAACATTATGTTTTCGAATGACATCCCCAAGAGGTAAAATATATAGTGAAAACAATAGTGGTCCTAAAACGGAACCTTGAGGAACACCGAAATTTACAGTTGATTTGTCAGAGGACAAACCATTCACAGAGACAAACTGATATCTTTCCAACAGATAAGATCTAAACCAGGCCAGAACTTGTCCGTGTAGACCAATTTGGGTTTCCAATCTCTCCAAAAGAATGTGGTGATCAATGGTATCAAAAGCAGCACTAAGGTCTAGGAGCACGAGGACAGATGCAGAGCCTCGGTCCGATGCCATTAAAATGTCATTTACCACCTTCACAAGTGCAGTCTCAGTGCTATGATGGGGTCTAAAACCAGACTGAAGCATTTTGTATACATTGCTTGTCTTCAGGAAGGCAGTGAGTTGCTGCGCAACAGCCTTTTCTAAATGTTTTGAGAGGAATGGAAGATTCGATATAGGCCGATAGTTTTTTATATTTTCTGGGTCAAGGTTTGGCTTTTTCAAGAGAGGCTTTATTACTGCCACTTTTAGTGAGTTTGGTACACATCCGGTGGATAGAGAGCCGTTTATTATGTTCAACATAGGAGGGCAGGTCTGGGAGAGTGTCTCGCAGGTCTGGGAGAGTGTCTCGCTGGTCTGGGCGGGGTGTCTATTGATCTGTTGCTCCTGTGTGAGGTGTTGAAGCTGCGGTTGACGGCAATGTCTTTTAAGGTCCTGGTTAAGGTGGGAACTGCTGCCTTGTATAGGTGGACCTGGTCATGAAGGCTGTTCAAGTCCAGGGTGGAGTGGTGGGCCAGGTAAACAGTCACGGGAAATACCTGCGTTTACCCGCTCTATGGTAGCAGGGTGGAAGTCTTTTCGTGGTAGCAGGGTGGAGATAACCACTTGTGCATTGGTGAAAGTAGAAGAAGCTTTTTCAATCACTCCCTTGAGTGCTGTGGCCACCCTTTCCTGCTGTGCTCTCAGGTCTCTGTCTGTGTGTATTATTATGTGGCTGGGTGACCCTAGTTGGTCCTCAGACAGAAGGTCTAGGGTGCTCTGGGTGACCCTAGTTGGTCCTCAGACAGAAGGTCTAGAGTGCGCTGGGTGAACCTAGTTGGTCCTCAGACAGAAGGTCTAGAGTGCGCTGGGTGAACCTAGTTGGTCCTCAGACAGAAGGTCTAGAGTGCGCTGGGTGAACCTAGTTGGTCCTCAGACAGAAGGTCTAGGGTGCGCTGGGTGAACCTAGTTGGTCCTCAGACAGAAGGTCTAGGGTGTGCTGGGTGAACCTAGTTGGTCTTCAGACAGAAGGTCTAGGGTGCGCTGGGTGAACCTAGTTGGTCTTCAGACAGAAGGTCTAGGGTGCGCTGGGTGAACCTAGTTGGTCCTCAGACAGAAGGTCTAGGGTGCGCTGGGTGAACCTAGTTGGTCCTCAGACAGAAGGTCTAGGGTGCGCTGGGTGTTTGGGGAAAAGTGTATTTTCTTGTATATATTTCCTGTTTGAGTCCATAAGGAGTAGAATCTGTGGCTTGTGTCTGTCCTCAGTGGGTGTGGGGGGGTTGTCAGGAGGGCTATTAGGGTGGCTGACGGGGTGGGATCACCTGGGCTTGGGGTTCTTCATTTGTCTGTCCTGCTGCGATGTCGAGATTATGGTCACGGTCACGGTCTGGGTTGGACTATTCTGCTGTGGTGTCAAGACTTTGGTTGGGGGCTGAGTGGGCTGTTCTGCTGGCTTCTCTGCGGGGGTGGCCAGCTCTCTAATGAGCTGTTCTCTGTCACATGCCATCCCTCTCACTCTCCCTTCCAGCAGTCTGATCCTCTCCTCTAGTGCTCTGTTCTTTCTCCTGTTGATGCTGTCTCACCACAGTCCAGAGTGCAGATATGTCTCCCTCCACCTCCAGCTCTCTGGGTCTGGTTGGGGGGGTGTTGTTGGGCTAACTGGAGTGTGTTCACCTACTGTTCCATCTTCACCTGCCTTACCTCCAGCTGGGTGACTGTATCCTCCATTTCAATGAGGTAGAAGTACTCTGTGCTGGGAGGTTGACTTTCCGCTTGGGGTTGCTCATCTGTGAGGTTGTATAATGAGGAGGTTTGGTCTGACACACTTGGGGTGGGGGGGGTATCTTTCTCAAGAGAGAGCTTATCCTGCTTAGCTATCTCTTTGACTATGTGAAAGTATGTGACAGTCCAGCTGAAACTGTTTGGGGTTGCCCTGTACCATTACTGTTCCAGACTTGTACAGGTTAACATTGGCTGACTCAGAGTCCTCGTTGTCTAATATCCTGAGTTTCCACCCATCTTAACAGAGGGGTGGAGTGTTAATATAGCACTGTGTCATGCCAGGGGATGGTCTGGTTAATATAACACTGTGCCAGGAGATAGTCTGTGTGAAAGATGAAGTTGCTTATGTTCCCATTTTTATAGTAGTCTGCAAAAAGTGTCTCTGATTTTCCAGGATCTTCTTTTTTATGCTTTTTGTGTCTTCTCATTTTTTACATCCAGAGGGTACATACCTCTGCATTTGGGTGGGGTTGTGAAATTCTCCTGCCATTATTGGGCTCAAGGGCTTAGACACCTCTCACTTCAACACCTCAGTGCTTATTAAAGTTGCAGTCAGATATGTTCTGTCCTAGTAGCCTTAACTTAGCATTCAGTCCTTATAAAGTAAAATATATAATTTTAATGTATTTTTCTTCTTGGCTTCAAAACTAGCTTCAGACTAAACATGACTCACTCAGTTCCAGGTTGAATGGTGTTTTCAGGTTTCTGTTTGTTTGCCAGGGCATTTGCTGTATATCTTGGAAATAAGAATCTTTGGTAGTAGGAATCCTTCCAGGTAGTTTTGTCCAAAATCAGGTTGTAGGTTTGGAGTTTTGATTTGGAGTGAAAGTTATGTTCTGGAGGGTAGTATCCTGTATATGTCCTTGCTGAAAAATCCAAGTTGCTCTAACTATCTTTTTGTAAAAAAAATCTGAAAAAATAAGGGAACTCATCTCTCTCTAGAGTAAAAATAAATAATAAAAATAAAATGCCTTCAGAAAGTTTTCACCGTTCACTTTTTACACATGTTGTCTACCTCTTGTTGCCTGAATTTAAAATGGATTAAATGTAGTTTTTTGGTCACTGTCCCCATAATGTCAGAGTGGAATGATGTTTTCCAAAATGACGTTTTCCAAAAAATGTACAAATTAATTTAAAAAAAAATGAAAAGCTGAAATGTCTTTATTCAAGAATTCAATCAATCAAATTGTATTTGTCACATGCGCCAAATATAACAGGTACTGTGAAATGCTTGCAAGTCCTTAACCAACAATGCAGTTAAGAAAATATTTACTGATTAAACTAAAGTAAAAAAAGAAAAGAAAGAAAAAAACAAAATAACAACGATGTTAGTCAATGAGAGTCAATGTGTACAGGATGGTCGAGGTCATGTGTACATGTAGGTAGGGTTAAAAAGTGACTATGCATAGATAATAAACAGGGGGTGTTGTTGATGCAAATAGTCTGGGTGGCCATTTGTTAAACTGTTCAGCAGTCTTATGGCTTGGAGGTAGAAGCTGTTATGGAGTCTTTTGGACCTAGACTTGACGCTCTGGTACCGCTTTCCGTGCGCTAACAGAGAGAACAGTCTATGACTTGGGTGACTGGAGAATTTGACAATTATTTGGGACGCTTTGTTATGGCAAGGCTAAATAAATTCAGGAGTAAAAATGTGCTTAACATGTCATATAAGTTTCCCCACGCATACAAATATCTGTAAGATCCCTCAGCTGAGTAGTGAATTTCAAACACAGATTCAACCACAGACCAGGGAGGTTTTCCAATGCCTTTCAAAGAAGGGTACCTATTGGTAGATGGGTAAAAATAAAAATAAAAATCTGACATTAAAGTTATTAATTACACTTATCAATACACCCAGTAACTACAAAGATACAGGCATCCTTTGTAACTCAGTTGCCGGAGAGGAAAGAAACCACTCAGGGATTTCACCATGAGGCCAATGGTGACTTTAAACAGTTACAGAATTTAATGGCTGTGATAGGAGATAACTGAGGATGGATCAACAATATTGTGCAACACTGTTTGCAACACAAAAGCAATACTGCAAAAAAATGGTAAAAAATAAAGCTTTTGGCCCTGAATACAAAGTGTTATTTTTGGGGCAAAGTCAACACATTACTCAGTACCACTCTCCATATTTTCAAGCAAAGCGGTGGCTGCATCATGTTATGGGTATGCTTGTAATAGTTTTTCAGGATAAAGTTTATAAGTTTATGTGTCGGGGGGCTAGGGTCAGTTTGTTATATCTGGAGTATTTCTCCTGTCTTATCCGGTGTCCTGTTTTTATTTAAGTATGCTCTCTCTAATTCTCTCTTTCTCTCTTTCGGAGGACCTGAACCCTAGTACCATGCCTCAGGACTACCTGGCATGACGACTCCTTGCTGTCCCCAGTCCACCTGGCCGTGCTGCTGCTCCAGTTTCAACAGTTTCAACTGAATCCTGACCTGTTCACCGGAGGTGCTACCTGTCCCAGACCTGCTGTTTTCAACTCTCTAGAGACAGCAGGAGTGGTAGAGATACTCTTAATGACCGGCTATGAAAAGCCAACTGATATTTACTCCTGAGGTGCTGACTTGCTGCACCCTCGACAACTACTGTGATTATGATTATTTGACCATGCTGGTCATTTATGAACATTTGAACATCTTGGCCATGTTCTGTTAAAATCTCCACCCGGCACAGCCAGAAGAGGACTGGCCACCCCACATAGCCTGGTTCCTCTCTAGGTTACTTCCTAGGTTTTGGCCTTTCTAGGGAGTTTTTCCTAGCCACCGTGCTTCTACACCTGCATTGCTTGCTGTTTGGGGTTTTAGGCTGGGTTTCTGTACAGCACTTTGAGATGTCAGCAGATGTACGAAGGGCTATATAAATACATTTGATTTGATTTGATTGAACAAAAAATAAACTGAATGGAGCTATGTGAAGGCAAAATCCTTGAGGAAAACCAGTTCAGTTTGTGATTTATCCACCTTACAGCAGGACAATAATCTAAAACAAAAGTCCAAATCTACACTGGAGCTGCTTACCAAGAAGACAGTGAATTTCCTGAATAGCCGAGTTAGAGTTTTGACTTGAATCGACCTGAAAATGGTTCTCTAGCCATGATCAACAACCAATTTGACAGATCTTTAAGAATTTTGAAAATAATAAGAAAATATTGCACAATCCAAGTGTGGAAAGCTCTTAGAGACTTACCCAGAAAGACTCACAGCTATAATCTCTGCCAAAGAAAAGATGCCTCTAAAAAGTATTGACTCAGGGTTGTGAATACTTATGTAAATGAGATTTCTGTATTTCATTTTCAATAAATTTGCAAAAAATTTCAACAAACATCTTTTCACTTTGTCGCTACGGGGTCTGTAGATTGGTGAGAAAAAAAGTAATCCACTTTGATTTCAGGCTGCCTGTAACACAATGTGGAATAAATGAATACCTTCTGAAGGCTCCCGACGTTCCTTAGAGACCGACCTCATATGACCTGATAAAGTAGTTTAATTATTCCATGCGTTTATAGTTAAACTCTCACAGCTACACAGGGCGTCAATGTGCTTCTCCGTTTCGAAGCTTAGCTGTCAACATTTTGCTGATGTCACCCGTAGATGATATGCAGCATCCACTAATTGATTCATTAATCATCTCTTAAGAACATGAAATTCAGACAGTATGTCAGGTATGCAGATCAGGTCATCAAACGTTCTGTAAATGCACTGTACGCTGTCTATTTCAGAGGCTGTGTCCCGATTGGCACACCAGTCCCTTTATAGGGCCCTACTTTTGACCAGGATCCATAGAGGTCTGGTCAAAAGTAGTGCAGTGGACAGGGAGCCATTTGGGATGTATACTGAGATTCCATCCACAGCATCATTAACATGAACGTATCAAAAGAAACACACACCTCAGACTAGATAAAGGCATCAAAAAAGCATTCTATATGCAAATTAGTACAGTTTAGAAAGGAAAAGAGTTTTTTGGGGGCAACAGCATTAGCTTCATCATCACAAACTATCCCATTGCTGACCAGTTAGAGCTAGTTAGGGGATCTGTAAACCTTGAAGAAAACCAAACCAATATCCCTCTAGCTAGTATCAGGTATGAAGGTAAGACCCAGATGCAGACAATGGTTTACTAATCCAACAGGGGCAGACAATAGACAGGTCAAGGCAGGCAGGGCAGGCAGGGGTCAGGCAGGCAGGCTCAAGGTCAGGCAGGTGGGTTCAGAGTCAGGACAGGCAAGGGTCAAAACCAGGAGGGTGAGAAAAAGAGAGACTGGGAAAAGCAGGAGCTGAGAACAAAAACGCTGGTTGTCAAACAAGACAAACTGGCAACAGACAAACAGAGAACACAGGTATAAATACACGGGCGACACCTGGAGGGGGTTGGAGACAATCACACAGGGAAAAAGATCAGGATGTGACAGTACCCTCCCCCCCTCCCTCTAGGGGCGCCACCTGGCATCCTTCCTGGACGCATACCTGGTTGACCGTGGAAGTCGGCAATGAGGGTCCAGGATCTCTCCTCCGGGCCATAACCCTCCCAGTTAACCAGGTACTGGAAACCCCTACCCCATGGTTGAACACTCAGGAGGCGTCTCAATGTGTATGTCGGAAGGCCATCGATGAAAAGGGGGGGGGCGGTTACGGGACTCCACCCGGAGGTCCCAGTGGCAGGTCCCAGGTGGAGCGACATTCCCTCTGCCTGAGACGATATCGCGGAGCAAGGGTCTGGTGATGATCCGCTTGTCGCCGATACCTGGAAGTGGTCTTCAACAGAGCGGCCCGGGGAAAAGCAGAAGTTGATATCCCAAGGCACACTTGAAGGGAGAGAGACCCGTGGCAGAGCAAGGAAGGGTTTTGCGAGCGTTCTCAACCCATACCAGTTGCTGACTCCAGGTGGTAGGGTTGGCGGAGACTAGGCAGCGAAGAGTCGTCTCTAAGTCCTGGTTGGCTCGCCCCTTACTGGCTGTTGGACTGGAGGTGGAATTCGGAGGACTGGCTGGCCGATGACCCAATGAGAGTGCAGAACGCATTCCAGAACCGGGTCGAGAACTGAAGACCCCGGTCAGAGATCATGTCCACCGGGAGTCCGCTGATCCGGAAGACATTCTGCACCTTAAGCTGGGTCGTCTCCTTGGCCGAGGGACATTTGGGGAGAGGAATGTTGTGGGCGGCTTTGTAAAACCGGTTGACCACAGTCAGGATGGCAATGTTACCCTCAGACGGGGGGAGACCCGTGACGAAATCCGGGGATATGGGACCAGGGATGGTGAGGGACAGGCTGTGGTTGGAGAAGACCAGCCGTGGAGTCTTGTTCTGTGCGCAGACCGTGCAGGCAGCAACAAATAAGGCAACATCCGGAGCCATAGTAGGCCACCACAAGCGTTGTTGCACGAAGGCCAGGGTCTGACGAGAGCCTGGGTGACAGGAACGAGGTGGGAAGGATGGTCTCGGGCTCTGGGGTTATAGCGGCGGGAATCCGGATTGACGTATTAGAACCCGGCCGGTAGGAGAGGGAAAAGTTGAACCAGGTAAACAGCAGGGCCCATCTCGCCTGCCTGAAGTTGAAGCGCATGATGGTGCAGAGATACTCCAGGTTTTTGTGGTCGGTCCACACAATGAACGGATGTTCCACCCCTTCTAGCCTCCATTCCTCCAATGACATCTTCACTGGTGAGGCGGTGGGAGAAAAAGACGCAGGGATGCAGCTTAAGGTCCAGGGCAGAACGTTGGGACAGAACAGCCCCCACTCCGACATCTAAAGCGTCGGCCTCCACAACAACTGACGGGAAGGGTAGGAGCAGTGGTGAAGCGGTATTTAAGGTCCCGGAATGCCTGGTCAGCAACAGAGGACCACGTGAACGGAACCTTGGTAGAGGTGAGTGCAAACAGGGGGGAAGCCAGGGTGCTGTAACCCCGGATAAAGCAATGATAAAAGTTGGGGAACCAGGAAGCGTTGCAGCTGCACCTTGGACGTGGGCTGAGGCCAATCTCACCTTCTCGGGATCCAACTGGACAATCCCAGCAGAGATGATGTAGCCCAGAAAGGGAATAGTGGAGTGATGAAACTCGCACATTTCCGCCTTAACTGGTTCTCCAGAAGGCGCTGGAGAACCTGCCAGACGTGGAGCATGTGTTCTTGTGGGGAGCAGGAGAAGATGAGGATGTCATCAATGTAAAGCCCAGCTCTATGGAGTCTAACCCTAACCCTCTAATTTTCTTTCTCTCTCTCTTCTCTCGGAGAACCTGAGCCCTAGGACCATGTCTCAGGACTACCTGGCCTGATGGCTCCTGTAGACTAGATGAACTAATATCCCTACAGGTGTAGACTAGATGAACTAATATCCCTACAGGTGTAGACTACAGGTGTAGACTAGATGAACTAATATCCCTACAGGTGTAGACTAGATGAACTAATATCCCTACAGGTGTAGACTACAGGTGTAGACTAGATGAACTAATATCCCTACAGGTGTAGACTAGATGAACTAATATCCCTACAGGTGTAGACTAGATGAACTAATATCCCTACAGGTGTAGACTAGATGAACTAATATCCCTACAGGTGTAGACTAGATGAACTAATATCCCTACAGGTGTAGACTAGATGAACTAATATCCCTACAGGTGTAGACTAGATGAACTAATATCCCTACAGGTGTAGACTAGATGAACTAATATCCCTACAGGTGTAGACTAGATGAAATAATATCCCTACAGGTGTAGACTAGATGAACTAATATCCCTACAGGTGTAGACTAGATGAACTAATATCCCTACAGGTGTAGACTAGATGAACTAATATCCCTACAGGTGTAGACTAGATGAACTAATATCCCTACAGGTGTAGACTAGAACATAACTAATATCCCTACAGGTGTAGACTAGATGAACTAATATCCCTACAGGTGTAGACTAGATGAACAAATATCCCTATAGGTGTAGACTAGATGAACTAATATCCCTACAGGTGTAGACTAGATGAACTAATATCCCTACAGGTGTAGACTAGAACATAACTAATATCCCTACAGGTGTAGACTAGATGAACTAATATCCCTACAGGTGTAGACTAGATGAACGAATGTCTAACACTCCCCATATGCCGCGTCTTTAAATATGCAGACAGACTGATTAAAAGTATGTTTATATTGTAATACTTCTGGCAGACAACTTTGTACCTCCGCCCACAACTTCCGTACTTTATAGCATTCCCCAGAAATCATGAATTATTTAATACATATTAGTTTTACACTTTAGACGTGACTCTGCTGTTGTGCTGTAGCATTTGTGAACTTTGCCTCTTTTATAATAAATTATATACATTAGTTTATGCTGGATTAAGTTAACATTTTCATTAACTGTAAATTCATAAATTATGCTTCAACATAATCTCCATCATGTGTCAACATCAATTATTTTTCATTCTTGGTACTAAAAGTTTATTGTCAGTTGGATAGGCTCTCTGCAAGGTTTAGTGTACCTAGTTTATGAACATCATTATCTGACTCAAGTAAGATTCCCTTAAGGTTGCTCTGATGTTCAAATGCATGTATTTTATTATATAGGCATTGATCAGTCCAAAATGACTATTTAATTATATCATTATTTAATTACGATCATGGAAATGAGAGAGGAGAGATGGTATCAACCTGTCTGTTAGTCAGGTCACTCCATCTGTATCAACCTGTCTGTTAGTCAGGGGACTCCATCTGTATCAACCTGTCTGTTAGTCAGGGGACTCCATCTGTATCAACCTGTCTGTTAGTCAGTCAGGGGACTCCATCTGTATCAACCTGTCTGTTAGTCAGGGGACTCCATCTGTATCAACCTGTCTGTTAGTCAGTCAGGGGACTCCATCTGTATCAACCTGTCTGTTAGTCAGGGGACTCCATGAGAAACCATCTCTCCTGTATCAACCTGTCTGTTAGTCAGGGGATTCCATCTGTATCAACCTGTCTGTTAGTCAGTCAGGGGACTCCATCTGTATCAACCTGTCTGTTAGTCATCAGGGGACTCCATCTGTATCAACCGGTCTATTAGTCAGTCAGGGGATTCCATCTGTATCAACCTGTCTGTTAGTCAGGGGACTCCATCTGTATCAACCTGTCTGTTAGTCAGGGGACTCCATCTGTATCAACCTGTCTGTTAGTCAGGGGACTCCATCTGTATCAACCTGTCTGTTAGTCAGTCAGGGGTCTCCATCTATATCAACCTGTCTGTTAGTCAGTCAGGGGACTCCATCTATATCAACCTGTCTGTTAGTCAGTCATCTGTATCAACCTGTCTGTTAGTCACTCCATCTGTATCAACCTGTCTGTCAGTCAGGGGACTCCATCTGTATCAACCTGTCTGTTAGTCAGGGGACTCCATCTGTATCAACCTGTCTGTTAGTCAGGGGACTCCATCTGTATCAACCTGTCTGTTAGTCAGGGGACTCCATTCCATCTGTATCAACCTGTCTGTTAGTCAGGGGACTCCATCTGTATCAACCTGTCTGTTAGTCAGGGGACTCCATGAGAAACCATCTCTCCTGTATCAACCTGTCTGTTAGTCAGGGGATTTCATCTGTATCAACCTGTCTGTTAGTCAGTCAGGGGACTCCATCTGTATCAACCTGTCTGTTAGTCATCAGGGGACTCCATCTGTATCAACCGGTCTATTAGTCAGTCAGGGGATTCCATCTGTATCAACCTGTCTGTTAGTCAGGGGATTCCATTTGTATCAACCTGTCTGTTAGTCAGGGGACTCCATCTGTATCAACCTGTCTGTTAGTCAGGGGACTCCATCTGTATCAACCTGTCTGTTAGTCAGGGGACTCCATCTGTATCAACCTGTCTGTTAGTCAGGGGACTCCATCTGTATCAACCTGTCTGTTAGTCAGGGGACTCCATCTGTATCAACCTGTCTGTTAGTCAGTCAGGGGTCTCCATCTATATCAACCTGTCTGTTAGTCAGTCAGGGGACTCCATCTGTATCAACCTGTCTGTTAGTCAGGGGATTCCATCTGTATCAACATGTCTGTTAGTCAGGGGACTCCATCTGTATCAACCTGTCTGTTAGTCAGGGGACTCCATCTGTATCAACCTGTCTGTTAGTAAGGGCATTCCATCTGTATCAACCTGTCTGTTAGTCAGGGGACTCCATCTGTATCAACCTGTCTGTTAGTCAGTCAGGGCATTCCATCTGTATCAACCTGTCTGTTAGTCAGGGGACTCCATGATAAACCATCTCTCCTGTATCAACCTGTCTGTTAGTCAGTCAGGGGACTCCATCT
Source organism: Oncorhynchus tshawytscha (assembly GCF_018296145.1). Lineage (NCBI taxonomy): Eukaryota > Metazoa > Chordata > Actinopteri > Salmoniformes > Salmonidae > Oncorhynchus > Oncorhynchus tshawytscha. The sequence continues at coordinate 32,320,419 of NC_056452.1, read as the reverse complement.
GTATCAACCTGTCTGTTAGTCAGTCAGGGGACTCCATCTGTATCAACCTGTCTGTTAGTCAGGGGACTCCATGATAAACCATCTCTCCTGTATCAACCTGTCTGTTAGTCAGGGGACTCCATGATAAACCATCTCTCCTGTATCAACCTGTCTGTTAGTCAGTCAGGGGACTCCATCTGTATCAACCTGTCTGTTAGTCAGGGGACTCCATGATAACCCATCTCTCCTGTATCAACCTGTCTGTTAGTCAGTCAGGGGACTCCATCTGTATCAACCTGTCTGTTAGTCAGGGGACTCCATGATAAACCATCTTTCCTGTCCTCCAGCTGTAGGAAAGAAGGTAGAGATGATGCACACAGCACTAATGACATCTTTAATGGTGAATTCCAGGACAGCCAAGTGATATTATTCTGACCTATGACCAAATCAATGTGACCCAACTGAAGTGTAACTGGTTCCTGACCATATAATTCCTCAGCCTTCCGCTCCTGATATAACGTAATTACTCAATAGAAAACATATGTTAATAAAATGACTAACTACAGAATAGATTCAGGCAACGGGATGTGGAGCGTTACGTTGCTGAATGGTTGTGGACGAGTATTTTTGATACGACCAAAGCACACACACTGTAACTATATACTGCCTGCCTGTCTGTCTGCCTGTCTGCTTGTCTGTCTGCCAGTCTGTCTCCCTGTCTGATTGTCTGACTGTCTGTTTGTCTGCGTGTTTGTCTGTCTGTCTGCCTGCCTGCCTTTCTGCCTGTATGCCTGTCTGGCGGTCTGCCTGTCTGTCTGTCTGTCTGTCTGCCTGTCTTTTTACCTTTATGTCTGTCTGCCTGCCTGTCTGTCTGTCTATCTGCCCGTCTATCTGCCTGTCTGTCTGTGTGTCTGCCTGCCTCTCTGCCTGTCTGTCTGTCTGTCTGTCTCCCTGTCTGATTGTCTCCCTGTCTGCCGGTCTGCCTGCCTGCCTGCCTGCCTGTCTGTCTGTCTGTCTGCCTGTCTGTCTGCGTGTTTTTCTGTCTGCCTGCCTGTCTGTCTGTCTGCCTGTCTGTGTGTCTGCCTGCCTCTCTGCCTGTCTGTCT